>NC_051437.1:15657380-15703468 GCF_001649575.2 Kryptolebias marmoratus | reverse complement strand
CGCTGGAGGGACTAGGTTTCTCGGCTGGCCTGGGAACGCCTTGGGATTCCCCCAGAGGAGCTGGCCCAAGTGGCTGGTGAGAGGGAAGTCTGGGTCTCCCTGCTTAGGCTGCTGCCCCCGCGACCCGACCCCGGATAAGCGGAAGAGAATGGATGGATGGATGGAAGACCCAAAAACCCAGACAAGGTAAAAAAGAGATATCGCAGATGAAGAACAAAAGCACAAAGGATGAAAACAGAGGAGGAAGTTAAGCTATTTCCTCGCTTTATCATAATGGTGAAATTGAAATAAAATATAGGTGAGTGGAGAACGTAATAAAACAGGAATGCAGGATTGTGTGGCGCACTCAGACATGGCTCCAGGAACTGGCTGCAGACTCAAACACCTCTCTGCTTGACTTTTTAACCGAGCAGCAGGTGCAAACAGGTTTGCGATTGCCTAAAAACATTTAAAATGTTCATGATGCGATAAAATTGCTGTGGGCCTCAGTTGTTATTTTGTGTGTAGTTCTAGTCACACAGTTTTGTTTTGTAAAATATGTTACTGAGTTAAATGCAATTTATTTATGTGATAAACCAAACAAAAAGGAACAAATTATATTCATATGATGGAAAATAATTGTTTGCCTCATCTTCACTCTATTACCTCCACACTACATATTTAAATATCAAGGCAAATCTAAGTGGATTGGAATATGTTATATTCTTTCAAAAAATAACACAGCCAAGAAGAAAGCAGAGGCTGAGAGGACAGGGTTTTCTGATATTACAATAAAAAGGCCATTGAGGATGCATTTATGTTTCCTGTACATTTAATATTTTACTATCACTTGTGGAAATGTCTCTTCAGTGTAAATCTTTCAAAATATTAAAAAAAGTACTGCCAGCAGGATGTGTGCTGACTTTTCTCCGAGTCAGGGTCTACCCATTTTATCAGTCTTTATATGTCAAACAGAATTGCATACAAACTTTAAATTTACTTTTTTTTTGTTTATATCATATAGAGACATAATAAGAAAATATATTTAGGATCACGTGATATTTGCATGGTTTAAAAATATCAAATTTTATTTAAAATAATGCTAAACACTTAAGTTCAGTATCTGACTTTTTTCCCCAACCCTCTCTAAAAAGCTCACTTCCTTCTCTGAGCTGTTTTTCCCTTTGAAGTGCTGATGTTTAGTTTCAGAAGTCCTTTATTAAACTTGAGATCAACAAATCTCGTTTTATGGAAACTGGAAGAGGATGTAGTGTCGTCAACAGACTCTGAGGTAAAGATAAAAAGAACTGCTATTAGCAAGTCTGGGTCCATAATAAAAACATCCGCAGATGCGGCCATTGGAGACGCTGTGTGTACAAAAACCTGGGAGCGGGACAAACTGTAAGAGGCTAATCAAATCTGTGCTTTGAATCAACAATCCAGGCTTACTTCATCTAAATGTATTTATATTTAATTTCAAAATGATTTACAGTCATACAGGTAATCAATTGGCTTCATATGTGATATAAAGTCTGTAGGCAAAGTTGAAAATTATAATTTTCTTAATAGTAATTATGGTAAAAGTATGTTATTGGGTATTGTAATGTGCTTTTGAATAATACAGTATACAAAATAATACAGTATACAAAAACTGACCCACATTCTGCTGGGTTTCAGCTGGAATCTGACAATTGTGTAACGTGTTTCAATAATATGGAGAAAATTGTCTATGTGAATGACTTATTTTGTTTCTGTGTCATCATTTTATCCTGTTTCTTTTTAAAAGTTCTTAAAACTGGACAGGAACATCTGCTACACAAGAAAAACAAATGAAAGCCAATAAAAAAAAAAAGTTCAACTTTTGCTGTTTAATGTTTTGTCCACTTTTAGTCTGCAACAAAAAATGAGCAGCATGTGCTTCTGACTGTCAGACCAAAATAAAAAAAAGTAACTTCAAAGAAAACATCTGAGTAGAGTGAGCAAACGATTGGACAATATCACAGTCTCTTCTTAAGTTTGTCATATAATCATCTCTCAAGACTGAATCATTTGCTAAACAAAAGTGCAAACTTTCCTACTGTTCTCCTTTTCAACAAAGCAAAAACCCATCTTTGGAGGTTGTTTTCAGTGTTGAGTTTTGAAAGTTATTGTTCATGTATTTGTTGAAGTGTTATTTTTATTCAATCTTATGACTGATTATCTGCCAGTACCAAAAGCCAGAATCTGTCTTCTGTGTTTAACACATTTTTAAGTACCCTGTTCAAGCTGATTTAGCTTTGTGTGTGTGTATCACTGCGTGTAAAAGTGTTGGGTTGATAAGACTTTTGAAAGTAGCAAATTAGAAGCATCTTGTTTTAGATATTTTGGAGTCAACTCTCACATTTTCTTTCTCAACTTGACTCCCTAAGCTGTATCTTGTGGTTTCAATGGTAGAATCAACCTTATTAACCCTCATTTAACCAGGCAAGTCTCACTGAAATCACAGATTTCTTTTTCAATGGAGGCCTGGGCCTGAAGGCAGCCTAAACATGCATGATTTTAGACTGTGGGAGGAAACTGGAGTGCCCAGAGTAACTCCTGCTGTTTGCGTGGGCAAACAGCAGGAGAACATACAAACTCCATGCAGAAAGGCCCCTGGTCCAACCCGGGGCTTAAACCCAAGCCCTTCAAGAAAGATAGTTGCCAGTTTTTTTTAATTGAGGAGGTGCTCTCTGGCTCCTGCAACAATACAGGATGAAGCTCACCTCCACACTTGAACACATCGACAGAAAAACGCGCGCACGCAGACCAACAGCTGTTTTTGTGCCGGCAGGCCTGCACAGGCAGCGAGAGAACCACTCTCACACAGACATACAAACATCATCTGCCTTTTTGAAGATCTGCACGTTTATATAACAGGTCTGATCGGTGCAGAGCACGCATAATAGTCAAATTATGGCAACGCTTCTGTCAGAGTGTGAATTTGTTTGCTACAGAGTAACTAAGCTGCTGTTGCTTTCATGTGGTGCTACAGCAACATCCAACAAGATATCATTTCACAGAAATGAAGTGTGTGTACACTTTTTTTATGGCTATAAAAGAAAACAGTCTCGTAAATTCTGGCAGGACCAGAGTCTGTTCTGGCTTGTATGCTTAGGAGAAAAAAAAAGGCAGTACGGCCTCTGACTTGGATCTAAAACAGGAAAAGAGGGATCTTAGACGTCTGTAAATCACTCGCTCTTAATTCATCCCTTCATCTTCTGAGACAGTGCAGGCAGACTTTTTACTAGGGAATTGTTAATATTGTGGGTGCTTGCAGGTAGGTAAAAATTTGCAATTACTATTACTGTAGATGTAAGTTATGTAAAATACAGGGTACAAAAGGACATTGCAGACCTTGCAGGGTACACTGCATGCACAGGCTTTGATCACAGAAGTCTACACACACCAAGTTAGCTTGTTTTGTACGTGCACAGTGTGTATATCCACTTGCGCGCAGCTTTGAAATAAACTGTTAGGGTAAAACACCAACAGCAATGAATACCACATTTACACGTGCTTTTCTAAAATCTCAACAAGCTCACTGCCTGTGTCAGTATCAAACGGAATTAATGAACACTGACCTCTCCATCAGGCTTCTGGGTTGTGATGGAGTTAGAGACCTGGCTCTGTGTCATTTTCTGGGGTTGCAGGGCCGCCAGTTTGTCCTTTAAATCCTGGTTCTCCTTCCTCATCTGCTCCAGCTCTTCGAGCCGAATCCTGTCTTCCCGTTCCTTCTGCTCCCGGAGGTTCTCAATCACTCGTTCCTGAGATGGTGAGATTACAGTTGATGTGAGCAGAAATATTTTATGCTCTGCACCAAAACTCGGTTAGGAATTTTAAAAAGATTTTCTCTTGCATCCAGTATCGCCAGTCCTGCGGGAACAATTCTTCTGCATCATCACTGAAAATGTTAACCTGACTGAAAAGGATCACCAGAATTCTTTGCAAAGTGTGGCGAAAGACAATGTCATAAATGCAAATCATAAATAATACTAGCGTAAATAATAGCAGCCATATGAGGAGATCAGAGCCAAGTATGACTCAGGGAGAAGGATCAAGGAAGAGAAATGTTTAGAGGCAGAAACAGATTTGTTGTGAATGAACTGGACAGGTCTGTAGATAACTCCTAACAGCTTCACACTGCTTACCGATGAACCTAATCAGAATTGGTTAGATCATGATTTTCTCTGCCCTGTAATCACACTCAACAGCAGGACTTTGGCTGTAGGCATTGGCCTGAGACCAGATGCACCCTGTTTGTTTCTGAGCATGCAAAGTGTGTATTAGTTGTGTGAGAGTGTTTAGATGTGGACTGAAGTAATTACTAAGGTATTTTTTCAGGTGTTTATTTAGGCTCAGATTTCAGACCAGCAGTGGGGCTCATGATGTGGCACTGCTGCATGATTGGCAGGTTTAAATCCTAAGATTACTGAACAAAAACATTCACTAACAAGACTTGGCCCTGCAAAGTAGGCAAGAGAAACCACTTGGCTAACAAGCCCTGGGTGTTTCCCTCCAAATTATGAAAAATCTCAGAGAAAGGGACCAGAATGGGAGAATAAAGCCTGCGTCTATCAGACACCTCAATGAGGACCATACACAAAAACCACAGAAACTATAACCTCACAGACAGAAACACACAGTAAAGACACATACACTAAAGAGCATAAACACAATGCCCCAGCCCGTTAATTAGAACCACAGCGCTGTGGCCAGAGACTGGCTCCAAGAGCAGCTTTGTGACAGAGTTTGTGATTAGCAACACACACTCTCACCCTTGTAAACACATTACACACACCCTACGCTGACCACAAAATCTGCAAAGCTTGCCAACATTCTCCTCATCACAGCTGAATTATATGTAGGCTGCATCAGAAGTGGTTTCTGGGTAAACAGATGGGCTGATGCAGAAAAGGGTTTTGCAGTTTATTGTGCCATTATGCTTTTCATTTCAAAAGTCTGTAGGCAACAAAAACAAAGTTTAGGTGATAAAAGGTCGCTGTAAGTGAAAACATCTATACTGTTCAAAACACATTAACTAACATCAAATCTATGCAGCAGTTATGGTTTTTGATTTAACTGATTTTATTTCATGTAGTTTCATTTTATAAAACCGTACTCACTAAAATGAGTCAGTATGAATCAGAATGATCCACTAGTCTCTAGTTTTAGCTACTAAACTTACTATGTGATAAAAACCTAGCAGTGTAGCATTACAGCAATCCCTTTATTTTGTAGTTTACTCTTTAGATCAAATTTATATTTGATCTGATAATAAAATCTTGACAAAGTGTGAGTTCAATTCTTAAATTTTTTCACATTTTTTTTTCTTAGAAGACACAAATATATGTAAAACATGGCTAACATCCATCAACATATCCAAATACATAAATATGTATGTATTTACTGTGTGGCATTTGGCAAAACCAAGTTATCCACTGATAAGCGCACGCTAAAGCTGGACGTTCACATCTGCCTCAACTGGAACCTCTTCACCAGCACCTTTTTTCCAATAAAATTTAAACCAGCATGCTTTTTCCAGCTTGCAGCACAAATGTGTAAATAATAATAGTAATAATAATAATAATAAAAACGTTTTTTGCCTACAGTATAAGAACTGTTTCTTTGTAGACCGCAATTTGAAAACATGCAACAGAGTTAGGACAGATAGTCTTGCTGACATCAAGCCAGTCAGATCAAGGCAAAGTTAAATTTTTTCAAGACAAGAATGTGACATCTGCAAAATCAAAGTTAGGACAACCCCAAGTTCAGTCAAGTCTCCATTAGAAGAAGAAAGAAAGAGCAATTATGAGTGCAAATCTCAAAATGAGTCACTTAAAATGGCTTGTCAAGACAAAAAAAACAAAAACATTTTTTTTTAGAATATTTGCGTACGTAGTCCAGATTCTTGAGTAAAGTCAAATTAGTCGGGTTTCACTCAGTAAAACCTGACTCTGTATTGTTAAAGCAAGGTTTTATAGAGACCAGCTGCTCTTTCAGTTTGCCAGAAAACAAATGATGTTTACCTCAGACAACACCCACCCCCTCATCCCAACATCTAGTCATCCATCCATGTGGTGTAGGTCTATTTGGATCACCTCAAATCCCATGGCAGCTATTCACCCTAAAGATCTTCAATGCAAACTGAAACATGCAACCCTGTGCTTGTAGTACTTGTTATAAAAGCAACTCTAAGTGTGGTTGACCACAACAGGACTTCAGCATAGTAAACACTGTGATCAAAACATTTACTGTCAGAATAGTCTGTTCATTTCTTTAAACTCCTACAACAAACTTTCTTCAGAGATCGTTCAACCTGGACCATTCTGGCAGTGAAACAGTTCATAACTATCTGCTCTCTACAACCAAGAGCTCTCTCTAAAGGCTTGTGTGGAAAGCTGCTGACAGGCACAAGCTTATATTCCAACTCTTTTTGGGTGCACTGCATCATGGAGCTCAACTAAAGTGTCTACAGTTACACCCGAGTTCATTAGGCGGTGATAATGCGCTGGTTTCCCAACTGTCTATTTGAATGAAAAAAGCATTCTTCTTGTTCTTGTTCTTCTACTTGATGTCATACTTGTAATCTTCTTTGATTGCTGTTGCTTGGGTAAATAGTAAATGGGACTTTTATCATTGTGCATGTGTTATTGGCACACAGTCCACATGGTAACAAAATCTTGCGCTGCACAAAATCAACCTGACAGATACAGATGAAAAACTTTTACATCATCTGGGCCTCATAATTGAGAAGACAGTCCAACTGATTGTTGACCATGAATTAACTAAAGCTAAGCAGAAACAATGTGTGAACCGCACTATACGAAAGGATGTGATTATGATCCGTCACCAAATGGTGAAAGGCAGGCAAAGTGTGCATGTGTGTGTCCATCTGTTTATTTGTCTGTTGCGTTTGCATATCTCATCAACCAATCAACATATTTTAATGAAACTCAGAAAGTACTCATTGGATGTACATCTGCAACTGATTATTTTTCACTTTCAAGTCAATTCAAGATGATTGCCCTATCTAATTAACCTTAGCTAGCACAGAGAGTTCAGCTAAAAATTTGATGTGGTGGTAGCTGAGAGTCATTCCCAACACATAATCCAAACTCTAACAGATTGCAAGAGATCACGCATAACATTATTTTTAAAGTTTGACCACAAGGCTATGAGTACATCATAACATAACATGAGTTGATCTTAGTTTAAACTTTGACATGAAAGAAGACAGCTGATATGCATTCCTTCCAGGAATACTGGGCTATTAATTTTAAATATTTCTAGGAGAGTTTTTTTCCTCTTTTTTGTTGTTTTAAAATGAATTGTTATAAATACAGTATTTCTTATTTATTTAACAAATGTACTTGTGATCAACTATATTGTATATGTGTACTTCTTAATGACATAATTAATAAGAATAAAATGCATGTTCTGAAAAAAGTGGGAAATAATATAACTTCATAAAAGTTTTATTTCTTATTTACAATGGGTGGTTTAAATTGGTTCAAAAGCAACTTTACATAATCAGTTATACCTTTTTAAATTACCAGGGAGGGAGTGAGCTAAATATGCTAAAAAAAATGAAAATTAACTTTATTAGAATTGGAGAAAAAAAAGTGTTAATATTCGTTTGATAAGCTTCTTTTCTGGGGAAATATGAGGCTTTGAAATCCAATTTCTGGTGGCATTTTCTTTTCTTTCTTTTTATTTTTTTTCACTCAAAAATTAGATATCTTAAATTCCTAGCTGGTATTACCTACAGCATAAAGATTCACAATAAAACAAAATTATAATTTACATACAGCAATTCCGTGGACAAAACTTTCAAAAGCATTTGTGATTTTTGATGTCTGGTTTCTTACAGTTTTTGGTCAATACAGCATGTTCTTAGCAACTGTTTTTCTGGCCAGCTCTGTTTTTTCTCGTTGTCTTTACTTAAACTCCTCATTTTTTACTCTGCCTCCTCCCTTTACATACCTCAACCTCTCCCTCCATTAATTACATCCCTACATTGAGCCTGTGTCTCCTATGCCGTTCAACTTTTCCGTCTTTCCATTCCTCTTACCCTCCAAACTTGTATACCCTTCTGTTCTCTTATAGATCATTCCCTCCCTACATTCAGCAACATACTAATCCTCTGTCAGTGTTCACCTTAGATCTTCTTTCTGCCACTGCCTTTTCAGACAGAACCCCATTTAGTGCATCTAGTGTAACCCATTTCTATAAATCAGGAGCTTGTGCCAATAAATTAAAGCTGTGAGATACAGCAAAACATTCAAAGTAATTAAGCCATATCTTAGCTTACTGAAAGATAAATGTATCTGAATGGGGAAAAAACTAAAAATCTCAGATTGTTTAACACTAAAACTAAACTAAGACTAAAGTCTTGTGGTTTCACTCCAAGAGTTCATATGGTTTTATCCCATAAGCTTCCCCCCCCCCCCACCATCCTCAATAAATCATTTTACTTTTAGATTTTTGAACAGACAGTAAAAGTGACATTGTTATGATCTGTGATGTGTAAGGTCTACTTTCCTTCTGTTTCAAAATGTTTTTTTTTTTTTTTAATTAAAAATGTTTTAGTGCATTCTATTTATCCCCACCATGTGTACCTTTTCTGATAAAGCCTCTTCCAGAGTGGCCAGAGCTGTCTCGGTGTTACTGGAGTCCGTCTGAAGGCCTTGAACCCTTTCTCTCAGTCCGGCAAGCTGTTTGTCCTTATCCTTTAACTGCTCCAACAGGTTCTCAATCTGGAGACAAAAGGGGCAGAGATAAAGAAACAGAGGAAGTGAAGTTATAAAAGAGGCCTATAACTATGACCGATATTAGATCAATCATTAGGCAACGACTTCAGGATGTGCCGAACTAGATATTAATGTTTTGAGACATGTGGTACACAGCACCACATAAAGAAAGACCCCTGTTTCACTGGGAAGATGATTTCCTGCTATAACGTCTCCCACTCAAGCCTGGCAAGATGAGCAGCAACTAAACGTCTACACTGTAAAAGTAATGTGCTAAAAAAAGTACAAGAGAAATAACTGACCACAAAACTGAAAATTACTTAATATACTTATAAGTACATAACTAAGAACAGATGTGTAAACAAACACAAAGCCACAAAAAAACCCACAAGAGAAAGGGACCTGGTATGCAGGCATCTGGTATTCAAGTCTTCCAGGAACTACAATCACATAACACCCTGCTTCTCTGGTTCCTTGACAGGTGTAAAATATTACGTTAGTTCTGTTTATTGTTATTTTTGCTCTGTCATACAGTAATTTTCTTGTCTGAATTTCTAATCGAAGAACCATTTGAACAATATTCTACCACTCCAGAATTAACTACACTGGACTTCAAGATGCTATTTTCCTATAAGAATGACATTATAAATGTGTAATATCATGACAGAATTAAGCCATCTAGTGCGCTAATACCAGTGATTAATAAATCCAGTTTCCTGTTGTTTCATTTACAAGTTTTTGTCATATCATACACACACTATAGGTCTAAAACCAACGCTGAATCTGATCAAACAGCATTTACCCACGTTAGGTTTGCTATCATTTTACTGAACTTTTAGAATGAGTTCATTCAGCCTCACAGGCCTCTGCCTCTGCATCTTCTTTTCTGCGGCTAACCCCATGTGTCTGAAGTGGTGGTGTAATAGTCAGTTGTGGTGTTCAACAACCTTTATCTGACGAACATCTGGAAAACAAAATGCAAAGACACACAAAGACACAAACACTCACAGGAGCACAGAGTACGCTCTGAGCTATACCAAACAAAACACTAGTAGATGCAGCTGAGGCAGGACACACTGACGTGCAATGAGACAGAGGTCTACAAATTAGTTTCAAAGGGACAGCACATCTGGTGATAGGACATGGTGATATGGTGATTTGTTTGTTGCTCATCAGAATTTCTGCAAGCACACATTCCTTTTAATTCTGAATCAATGTAATCTTAATGAATAAAACCTAAAGTTAAAAGTTCCCTGAGATTCAGATACAAGCACAAAGTTTTTATATTTTGCTGTCTTCACTTCATTGGGATTTCTACAGATAAAGTTGCATTCACTTCACGCTCTCAGTACCACATTTCACTCAGGTCATTCATTCCCAGATCAGGACTTGAACCATAAAACAGTGTATGCATTAATCCAACAAAAGAGTATATGGATTAATAATAACTTATCTAATAGCAGAAGAGTCGACATGATAATTAGTTTTAAAAAAGTAAAACAACTAAATTCTGGCCATTAAGAGACCACAATTTTATATATCAGTGACAAAAATGACCAGTGGGGCTAAAAACACACTGTATTCTAGTCATGGGTACATAGACAGATAAATGTCCAAATTTCCACAGCTATTTCACAAACGAATCCAATTAGACTAAAGACTTTGGTGTTTTCTGCTCTCTGGAGGGCACAAGTGAAGTTCTAAAGCGAGCCATCTTGGTTTTGGCATTAGAAAGAAAGTGGTTGGACGAGGGTGGGTGGGAAAAAGGCAGTCGGGACCCTTCGGCAGATCTTGATATGTTAATGACAGTCATTACACAACCAAGCTAAAGGCTCTGGTAGGTTAGTGAACAACCGATAGGGACATAAAAGCCTTTAGGGAATGATGGGAAAGCTTCACACTACCAAAGTCAGATAAAATACACAGTAACTTCTGATTGCCATGGGTGTGTTGAACAGGACTCTGTGGTGAACATTGTGATAAAAAGGGGGCTTGGAGATGTGAAGGTTGGATGGGTTTTCTGCACATTTCTTTCATGTTTCTCTCTTTTGAAGTGAAAGCCTCACACCTTCGGCACTTGGGTTGTGTATATTCTTGACTGCAATAAACACACAGTTAAAGTGAGACTTCAGATCTGTTGAAGTGGGGTTCTATGTAAAGGTATAAAGAATTAATATCTTAACTGTTGCACATAGCTCTCTAAATAGCCTCAGTTTAGAGAAACAAAATTAAAGTCTGACGGGATTGATGAGCTAACAGCCACTCTGAGCAGGGACAAGATCTGAGTGGGTTGCTGCCATCAAAAAAACAGCCCCATTCCCAAACATTTCATAGTGGTTCATGCAAACTGTACTTACATCACCACCAGTTTTATACTACATGGTTACTTACATGGGATTCAATGGCTATTTGCAAGTGTAAATAGCAGCAGTAGCAGCTAGCTGTAGCACTCACAGCAGGAATAATTATGCTGTAAATATTTACAGAATAGTGTTTGCATAAATTCCCTTAAAACGTTTGAGACTGGAGATGTTTTAAGATGGCAGCAATACACTTTAGTCTCAGTCCTGCTCAGCCTATCCATTGGATAATCAATACAGGCAGAACTAAACTATTTCTCCAAACTGAGATTATTCTAAGAGCTGTCTACAACTGATTCAGTGTTTTTTGTATACAACCTTTCCACAGAATCCCACTTTAAAAGATCTGAACTACTGCTTTAAGGCAACACATCTCTTCAAATCATCAATTATTGCACTCTAACATGCTCAGTCCTACATGCACTAAACAAAGGAAAACATTTGAACAAAAAACAGAATATTTTGGTTTGGCCTCTGGTTGTAGTAGTCCAGTAGCTTGACATAACTTGTTCTTCTAAATGTATACATATGCACTCATGCACACCCTTGCTCCATCTCCTTGTGGGCACCTCAGAGCCCTATTTTGGGTCAAATTGAGCATGTCGCCCCTGGTCCTTAGATAAATGATTACATTCTTCACCAGTCCTAAGTTTGCTTTGGCCTGGTCACACAAAATAACAACCCCGCGATGAAACATTTAGCCTTGTCGCTTGCCGTTCAGTGAAATTGTGCAGAAAAACATTAAACACAGCTTAAACCTCGCACCACCGGATGAAAACGAGTCACATGAATTATGGATATGGGAAAGGGGGCATGGAATTCTGTCACAATCCTTACTCCAGTAACACTCTGTGAGGAAAAAATACCTTTTGTGGACAGGCACAAAGCAGGGCAGCTGTATGACTATTTTTTCTTTCTTTTTTTCTGAGAGACAAAGAAGGGGCCTCTGTTCCAGTAGCTTAGCTATTATAAGGTGAATGTTTTATCTCTCAGTATATAAAGCTGCCTCAGACTATACTATACAGATTGTACTCCTGAATTTCTTTCTGTCTTTTTGTGTGTGTGCACACAAACAAACACACACAGGCAGAGGTTTTTATCACTAAACTGAGATGCATATGTCATCCCACTCGCCAACCAAACACACCTCCCACTGAAGCAGACCACCTACGATAGGCAGCTTCTAGACCAGGCATTATGGTGTGGACTGTCTGTCTTAGTGAATGTGTATCCTCTGGAGAAACTATGACGTGTGTTTCAGTCATCCCCCCCAAAACACACACAGCTTCCCAAAGGCCTACAGACTTACTGTTTTGACTCTGATAACTTTATCAAAAGACTGATAGGACAGGACCAAGTTTTTTTTTTTTCTTAAAAGTGGGAGTGATGATGTACAGTTACCTTCCATTGGCCTTGACTTTGCACATTTATGGCTCTGAAATACCACTGAGGATAGGTTTCCATTATCAATAACCTTTGCAAAACAGTAGTCTCATTGTTGGAATGGTATGAAACAAACTTGTAGGAAAGGCACTACAGCTGCCATTTTAAAAAGTAATGTCATACTTTCAAGCATTGATAATGGGATTAGAATGCCTAAAGTGTTAAAATTGGTCATAGTACTTATCATTGGAAAAATGCTGTGTGTATTCTTGTACACACAGCAAATATTAAAAAGGAGTGCAAAATTTCCATCTCAAATATCATCTAAAATGCATTTATGTAAAGTTAATAGTTGTCAGTAAAACAGTTTAATCCTTTATTCAGCTGGATTATGAATCAATGGAGTCTTGCTTTTGCGGTTTCTATATTAAGCTCATGATTAGCACAAGCTGAGTTCTAATGTAATGGGAACGGAAGTATCAGACTCTGTTTGGCAGTAAAAACTGTGGTCTAAAAGCAGCTTGTTCCAAAGCAGAACCACAAACCCGGTCGACCCGTCTGTCGTCCATCCAAGCTACAGGACTAGAACTCTGTGGCCACCAAAGGAACCATTTCTGCAGAACACAAAAGAGGTCAGCGTGGAGTGTGACCGCCACAAAAATGGAACTGTTTGTATTTTTAAAACTCTTTTAGCCCAATAAAAACACCCAACAATAATTGGTCACTGTTTCAGAAAAGCAACTTGCTTGTCATCGCTTCTGAAAATACAAAAACGGAGAGCTGTAAAAGTCAGAGATCCTGGCGCTGACCTGTTTGATCGTGGACACACAAATACACAGAGGGACAATAACCGCAAATTGAACAGTAAGTAGAAAAACAAAATGTATTTCTCAAGAGAAATCTAGGTCATCGTAAAACAGAAAAAGTTGAAAAGGCCACATAAGGAAAATGACACTCTTCTACTTCAGGTAAAGCATTTCCTAAACATAAACCATACACATTTGCATTTTGTTCCTATCATTTATCCATCAAGGGCTTTTGATTAATGGCTTAATAGAGGTTGAGACATGCAGCCTGAACTTGTACAACGGAAAAGAAAGTTGCTCTTTCCCTGTGAGGGGGGGTGTTGCTTGTACTACATTTAACCTGCGTTCCTCCACCACCTTATCTCTGCTTGTGAAACTCAACAGGCACAAAACCAGCAGACTGTGAAGTGATCATACTGTGTAAGCTGGCGCCTCCAAGTGGAAAGTTGCAGCCATTAGCAAAATCATCTGCACATGACAGTTTAATGTTTAATTTAGAATAGATTACCTGGTATTTATAAAGCATTTTCTTTAATTAATTTGCACTTACATGATGATTTTCATGTATATGATAACATTAGACTGGCCGACAACCAAAGAGAAGACATGCAATCTCAAGATATTTATCTTAACTTTACAGAACAAGGAGTACAAGGATTTTTCAGTTTTACATGCACACCTGGCAAGACACACATTCTCATCATACTAAGTACATTAATCAAATCTTCCATATGTTTTTATATTTGCCTTAAAATGAGTCAAAACTACTTACTTGAGTTTCGTATGGAAATTTCAAACAAAGAAAATTCAATAGGCTTCACTTGAATTTAACTGATAACGTTTGCTTCTCTCAACTGATCTCATGCTACTCATTTGTATAAAGTCACAAAGGCAGAAAAACCTGCACAATGGCAGACAAATACTCCACGCATACAGATAACGAAAAAAATTAAAAAACACAAGACGAGCCGTAAATTTACTCTGAATTTAATCAGGGCTACTCACAATGATCTAGGTCACTGATCTGAACTCTGATACATTAAACGCAAAAAACAGAAAACCTACAAAGATAATTCTATGCTAACACATTATGCCAAAAAGGAGAGGATAATTTGATAAACGAGACAAAACTTGACAGTTTAGAAACAGAAAGAAGGAAGAACCCAATGTTAATAAAAAATGACAAGTAAAAAAAAAAAAGTTTTGTTTTGCTTTGAGTGCCACAAGAAAACAAACAAAATGGCAAAATAGGAAAAATGATATAATGAGCACAAGAAATAATCCTGGAAATATAGGCACCAGGTCCCCGCGACCCGGAAAGGAGAAGTGGGTAAAGAAAATGGATGGATGGATGGATGGATGGATGGATATTTGTTTGGATAACAAGTAACAAAAGATGCACTAAAGTCTAAGCACCCTAACAAGTAAGGGCCTGATGCTGAATAAAGACATTTAGGTACAGACACACTAACACAAACAGGAAGCCATATCTACAGTATAATTCTACACATTTATTACAATATATGGATTTCCTGAACACACAGTTTAGAAAAGTCCCATATTTTATCCAATTCATAACTATTATTGTAAATGCCAGGCCAGGCTCAGCTGACAAGTGGACAGGCTCCCCCCTCTCCTCACACATTGCCCCCTCCCATTTCAACAGAAACCCTCCACTGCATTTATACATATCAATTGGATATGAGCACACACATATGTGCACATGCTTACAGAATGATGGAGACAAGCACTGAAAGTATGGCAAAGACACGTAGAAAAAGACTAAGTGAGTGTTGTTTTCTTTGCGATTTCTCTTGGTTTGACCACAAAGCAGAAAGAACAACATGAGACTCCTGCAGACCCAGAACTGTTCTACAAGGACGGATACCACTTGTATGAGCTGAGCTGTACACATGAGTGTGTGTGTGTGTGTTAGCTAAGTTGATCCACATCCATGCTCTTTAGGCTCAGGACTGTATCTCTGCCCAAATTGCTGATGATTGCTGGGTAAACGCAATGCCGCTTTAGTCCTCTAGTCTCAGCACTACTAGGATGAATTATTTTCTGTATTTTATCCAAAAGGCAGAAAGAATGAGACATTTTATCAGAAAAAAAAATGAAAGAAAGACACAAAAAAAGAAACAAACAAACATAGAAACAAAAAAATAACAGGAACAAAATGATAAACAACAAAAAAAATCAAAAAACAAAAGAAAGAAGCAAACAAGGTAAGAATGGCCACCCGTTGAGGACCACAGCAGCTGTTCCCAACCTGTAGCTTCTGACCAAAGCCCACTTTACACTGATCTGGTCAAACAAGTGCAAACAGCATACAGTCATTCAGTTTAACTGAGGGTTCAAGAGTCAAACTGTGACTCATTTTCCTCTGAGAACATTAGCTTAAGTGCTTCTCTTAGATCTTTAAGTATGAAATACTGGACTGCCAAGAAGTTAACAGGTCAGCTTGAGTTATGGCACGGTATCATCAGGATACCGTCAGCTTTCAGTTCTTCATCTTTTGGACAGTCATGAAACACATTTTATTTCTTGAAGTGAAGTGCACGTGTTGCGGTCAGGCGGAAGATGGACTCAAATGGCTGAGGTCTGATATGTTCTCCAACGTGGCTTTTGTCTTGACTGATGTGTAGCCTGGCTCCAATCAACCAGCCTCAGGCTCCCACCATTAACCCCGGCTGATTGCTGATAGGAGGAGAGGGGGACCGATGGGGCCCTATCACAGGCAGTTTACCAGAACCTCCCCAGCTCCAGCGGTCTTATCTGTGGCCGTGTCTCTGCACTCTGATTGGTCAGATGGTATCCATTAGGATGAAAGGCATTGGTGGCCTCATCACAGATCTATCAAGATTGAACACACTCACACTGAAGAATTCATGTATAAAGCACAGAAATAAAATATTTGTATGAGATTTTGGAGAAATGCGGCACTAATCCACCTGGAATACATTCTGTGGCAGTCTACCTAGTGGAAGAATAAATGTCAACCCAGGAAGTTGCTGATTGACATGTAGAGGATGCAATCATTTGAAAAGCTCACGACAATGAAACCTGTTTAAATAGACAATTTTAAAGCCCTAGCTTTCGCTTTTTTTGTATTATGAGCCTAAAATACATAATCAAAAAAATCTAGATATTCCATATAACTTTTTAAATAAAAATGCTTAAATATAAATATATTTTTGGTAATAAAGATTATTACAAGCTAAAATATACATCACTCCAGCTTGCCATATGCTATTGCCATGATATTGTAATAAGAGCCAGCTTGACTGTTGTTAACTGGGCAGCCATCTTGAAGTGGGTTGCATCCAAAAGTTAATTTGTTTTTTTCTCAATGTGTCCTAAACATATAATTAGAGAGACCAAATACTAAATCATTACAAAATGGCCCAATCTTAACACTTTTTACTATCTCTATCACTAAACTGAAATTAATGTAAGGCCTAAAATCAAAAGTCAATACTCAAACAACCCACTGAAGAAAGTAGTGGTCACAGTGTTCTCAGTTTGAAAAAATATTCCTGCTGCCAAGGTCTAATTATCACATTAGTCATCACAAAGATACTATAGAAGTTGCACACAGCATCATAAACACTGTGCCAATGTTGGTCTAATATTTTTCTTCTATCAACATGCAGCACTTTCCTTCACTATCACTATGCGTCAAAATGCAATACTAGAAGTTTTGTTTTAGGGCGCTGTGTAAAACATGTGGGGGGAGGGAGAGACAGGAGACAGAAAAGGAACATTTAAGGTTGTTTTGGGAAAGCATCGGGAAAAAGTCTGGATAAATAATAGCAGGCATTAAATGATATGCATCAATTCACTCAAGTCAGAGAAAGAAAAGTTAAGTGCATTTCAGAAGAGGTCCAAACTGATCAAATTTTGGGAGAAAGAATCTGATAGACTTGCAACACATAAGGTAAATAACTGACCATCAATCTGTAAATCAATTTTACTGTCACAACTTTTCTTAACAATCAGTCATTCTGATGAAACTAGGCCAGATTCAATGATATTGCCAGGCCAAAACAAGTGTTGAAAGACTCTCGCACTGAAACAGAGGGTGGTTCCCTTAAAAAGGCTAAGCAAAACTCACTAAACATAATTTAGAGAACCCCTTGTGAACAAGGCATCCATCCACACAGACACACAAACACCCACACATGTAGCTCGAGCAGACGCAATCAAATCTCCCCTGTCTGTGGCTTCTATGGGAGGGAACATGATAGGGGATACTATACTTTCATGCACACAGCCAGCCTTTCTAAAAGCATGAATATGGATTGTGATGACCACAATGTTTGAACATGAATAACACATGTATGCCAAAACCATACCGCAACCAGTGGAGTATATGAACCTCCCACAGCCCTACCCCTTCAGCTGGGGGTGGGTAAAAGGTAACCATAAAAGAGAAAACGTAAACAAATAAATGCATCATTATGCATTGGTCACGGTCTCATTGACTAAGGGCCTGAACAGAGCTTCAACTGTTCTGTGTTGAGATACATAAGGTCAATGTGCTCACATAAAGTTCTCTTTTTTTACATTCAAAGACTAGCTACTCATTATTTTCAGTCTGATTCAGCCTCTTGTTATTAAAATCAACTCAAAGTCTCAAAGTACAGCAATGACTTCATGCTAACATGTTATAACCCTCTGCCGAGTGTCTAAATGAGGCTGGAAAGGAAATATAGTCCTCACATTCTCCTGAGAGAGAAAATGATACAGGTACATGCATTTTCTGAAATAATGGATGACATGACGTTATGCAGTCTCATGAGATATTCTGAAATCTTATGAGATGTCATAGATGTGATCAGAGAATGTGTTAAGGATGGCTCTCAGCTACTACCACACAAATTTAGTTGAATATCTGTAAAACTGGCTGAGTTGAAGCCATTTTTGTGGTTCATGAGATATTTTGCTAACAGTCAGATACACAAAAACACATAATAACACACTCAAACACAGGCAAAAACAATAGTGGTCACTGTCTACCTTTTAGTAGAAGACAATAAATAGTCAGGTACAGTAAAAAAAAAAGACTTTAAATGTGAAAAAAAGACAGCAAAACAGAAATAAGCGTAGATGTGGGTCTCAAAGTAGACTTATCAGTGGCAGGAGGGATTTTATAAACTAGATTCTGAAAGCAAATTTTTGTTTAATTTGTCAGCTGTTTGTACTGAAGACAGAATAAACAGAACTGCATTCCAAGCATCCCTAAGGCCTTTGCCCCCTCAAGAATATTCACTCATTGTAGAAATGTTGTTATATAATGTAATCAAAAGCATTAGGTAGAATTTAACCAAATTTTGTGTTTAACCACTAAATTTTGAATGCAATGACTCCCATCAGTGTCTTAAAATCAATTCAAACAAACTTAGTACAAGATGTTTCACAAATCTTATTAGAGTCTAACGCTTTCAGTACATTGAATTTTCAAAAGGGCAAATTGGTTTCATGCCGATCCTGTACTCATTAAAGAAATTCTTGGCAATGAAATTTGTTGTTTTGGGAAAGTTTCCTTCTCCCAAGCATACAGATTGTAATACAACCTCTGTGTGTGTTACAATACAATAGCATTAAACCAAGAGCATTAGCTCCAGAGGAAAAAAAGTGTTTACTTTTATTTCTACTCCCTTCTTTCACCTGGAGCAAAACACTGTAAGCTATAACCTCCAAGGACTGTTTGGCTGTTTGGTAATAAGGAATTTGGAAAATCCATCAGATTGCGAGAAGTGTGTATAGACTGGCTGGTGGGGTGAAAACACCTGTCAGTCTGGAGATTGCATCAACAAAACAATCCAGCTGAATATGCAGACAGTCACCTGGCACTGTTTGTAACCTTTGGAGAACATTTTCAATAAATTCAGAAAAAGGGAGGGGAGGAGGGGGAGAGGGAGCTCTAATTTGGCAACATAAAAGGAAAGAAGGAAGTTGAGAGAAGACCTCTATGTGGGAGTAATTGGTCTATAAAAGAGTGGCCAACCTGTAACCCACAGGTAGCCATAGGCCCTGTTTAAAAAGCTACCCTTAAAAAAAGTCATTAAGACCTCTCGATATGCCGCACAAATGTGTTTGTATGTGTGTGGGATCAAATGCCAGCAACATGTAATCTGACACAACAGATGGTTTGTCAGATTGGTTTGACAGAACTATATAGGAAGCTATTTTCAGAAGGCTTCTGGGCAGACTTTTTTATATAAACTATTCAAATCAACAAAGACCTACCAGATGAGTCACTTGGAAACTCAAATATTTTGTCAAAGCAAATCAGTGGATGAGTGAAAACATCTTTTCAATCAAGAGAAGACCTCTTGATTAAAAGTTGTTTCTTTGTTCTTCTTCTTTCAGAGAAGAAATAACCTCCAGTTCACCAGATTTTAATTTAGAGCTTCAGTGAGGAGGACTCTTTACTTCAAATCAAAACAACACCGGAGACTAAAGGAAAACTAGCCCTGTTAGCTATATCCAAGACAAAAATTTAATAAAGATCTTGGGAAATTATTTTTAGCTGGGTACATTGTGATTATTGTTTTATGTCAGCCAGTTCTAAACATGCTTATTAAACAGAAACAGAAACAGCAGATCATTCATGTCATCAGTCAACAGAGCATAAGAATTGATTAGGAGCATGTTTAACATCTGTTGTAGTGTGCTTTAACTTTTAAAGAGGCAAAAAAACATCACAAGTGTCTTTTTTCTGAGAGAAGTGAATACATATTTTTGTTCTATTTAACTATTTACATCAGCATTTTCAAATGCAAATTTTCACTGTGCACATACCAAAGCCTTTGATGGGAACATGACAGCACCATGATGTCAAAATTTGATTGAATTACGTACCTTTTTCTGCAGGACATTGACTTTTCTCTCCTTGACGTCCAGCATGTCCTTCATGTCTCTGATTTCTCCTGTGAGCGTGCTCTTTTCATCACCTAAGTCCTGCAGCTGCTTGGTCTTCTTGGTCAAGATCTGTTCCTTCTCTTCTAGACGCACTCGAAGAGCATCGACCTAAAATCCGTCAGGACAGAGAGCTCATGAGAAGAAAGGCAGATAGAAGAGTACTCACAAATATCCACAAATGAAGAAATCTCACACAATTTATATTTTGTTCTCAGTCAGAAGGCTGATCTGGTTTTCACCATTCCAAGTGACATCTATAAATTATGTTTTGATTTTGGTCTTATGTCCACAATCTGAACCACAGAAGAGTGATGCTATGATATTGAAAGTAAAAAGAGGAATCCTGAAGCCACTACCATAATTTGTTACTAGAAGTGATGCAGGGCATTGACTTGTCTCTGCTTGACAAACAGATTTCTCAAATCATACTCAAAAAAGTCCTCTGTCTAAAAGATGAGAGATGTCTAAGCTTGCTCCAAAACTAATTTTGGGCATCAGTGTCTTGCTGCAACAGCTGCATTGACCCATACACATGCACACACTAAGCTGTCTGTGCTTCATGAATTCAAGCTTGGTAATTATTTTAACAAGGGTTACTAGGACACAATGTAAACAGTGCAAAAAGCAGAAGAACAGACTCTTCTGCTCTCCAGCACATCTCTCAAACATTTTAAAAGGAAGTGAAGAAGATCTTTGATGGAAAAAAAAGTCTGTTTAAGCAGCTGGTGCACAATCAAGGGAGTTTAAAACCCTACATTGACTTTTGTGCAAGGCAATCATTTATGTAATAAATACAATGATAGGAAAAAAAATGCAATCATAATAAAAATGTCAAATGACACCTCTGTCCCAATTGCCAGACTGGAGCTGTAAGTGCCTCAGCGGCAGGTGTATCATGGAAAAGCGTATGGTAAGGTAATAGAATGAAAACAATGTTCATGACTAACATCTTTGTTTTAGTGGAAAAATATATTTTTATTGCCATAGTTTTTTGTTTAATTTTAGTTCTCTCTAGGATATGAAAGCGTGTGTGTGTCTGTGTCCTGCAAGTGTACTTGGAAAAGGCACTTTGTGAATATGAGACACTGGGCTCACTCCTACTAGCCATTACAACCAGAGAATTTCCTTTCCATAGCCAGAAATAAGTCCGACTCAATCCTACTGAATGTTGGAACCAATTCTGTTCATAAAATGTCGGCACACAGCTAAAGGGTGGAAGATGTTCACTTTGAGTGAATCAGGACTGTATTTTGGCTATTGCAGCTGATGTTTTGTTTCCTTTAAGGCAGTGGTCTCCAATCCTGGTCCTCGAGGGTCACTATCCTGCATGTTTTACTTGTTTCTGTGCTCCAACACACCTGATTTGAATCAATGCGTGATTAACAGGCTTCTGCAGAACATGAAGAGGATATTTAACCACTGAATCAGGTGTGTTGGAGCAGGGAAACAAGTAACACATGCAGGATAGTGGCCCTCGAGGACCAGGATTGGAGACCACTGCTTTAAGGAATCATCTCTTTCTGGCTATGAGATCATTTCTGAATTAGCACCTCCTGTTCTGTATTGCCTACAGTGAATGAGGTCAAGTACATTCAGCTCTAATTTACAAGTAAAAGAAGAAGGAAACATGAGTTTGACAGACAGATCAGGACAGATCAGGACAGATCTAGTCTCTAGTGGTGAGGAGGTTGTACTTGCATAAACAAAAAGCTTGGTAAAAAGGCAAATATGGTGATTATTGCCAATGTGTGTTTCTTCACAAAGACAAGAAAAGAAGCATACAGAGTCTCATGTAATGTAAGTGTCAAGGTTAACTTTAGAGTTAAGGTTAGGAGCTCATTCATTTTAGAAGAGCTCAAGGGTGGGTAAGGCTGCAGACAGGCTTAGAGGCAGTTGGAAATAGATGAATTTGTTAAGAAAAAAAATCAGATGAAACAGTATATATAACACTATTGAAGAAGCTGGTTTATGTTGTGTACAAGTGTGTGTGTTTCTGTATGTGTAAAATTAGAGTGTAGTGTGCAGTGCTGAGACCATCAGAGGATAATTCTAATGTCACAGCATTAGAGACAAGCCAAGAGCTCCAGGTGTAAGATGGCAAAGTATTTATCTCATATTGCTTCCCTGGCAGACAACCAAACTCTAAAACTAAGAATGCCTCTGTCCTTCACTGTTCACATTTGCACACATACACACTCAGTAGTGTTATCGCTAATCCTTTGTATGTCCACTGTGTGTGTGTGTGTGTGCACATTATTGAGTGCTGATGCCCATGTGGTGTTTGCTACACCACTATATGTGTGTGTTTGACAGGGACAAAGACAGACCTCCTACAGCTTCACCTGGCAAGGAGCAATTTAGCAAGAATGTAGTAAAGGGGCCTAACAGGAAATCCTTACTGTCTCACCTGCACTGGAGTACTAAGCTTTAAAAGTGCTGCACATATGTGATCCTAATATCCTCTTAAAGAACTCTTCTTTGCCAGACACTATACATGAAAAAAAGGAGGAAAATTTGGATAGGTGAGTAGGAACCGATGAAAGGATGGACATGAAAAAAGTGAAAGTGAGGTAAGTGAGAAAAGGTGGAAAGAGATTATGGCAATTCTTCACAGATCATTTGGTTTGAGGATTTTAACACCACTGGAACACTGCTCCTTCTCAAGGAGATTTGCAGAAGAAAACACTGTATGGCTTTATCAGATGGCATACATGCAAAGATTATAAACAGTTAGCAAGCCAGGATAATTAACATCTTCCTTCTCCTTCAATTTCCTTCAATTTCCAAGGCTATTTTCTTTTCTCTCTTTTTTGTGTCATCTACTAACAACAGCTCTCTCCCACCATTTAACTTCTCTCTGTCTTTCAACACTTTATCCCTCCAAACATGGTCCAAACTCTCCAGGAGTTTTCCTATATGCCATTTGAAAGTGCTAGTCTTGTGGTGAGACAAAGTAATATGTCAGTATGAGAAATCCCCACAGTCCTTAAACCAAGTTTTCTTAAGGACAGGAGCACATTTATCTGCCAAGAATTTGTAGGTTTGTGTTTTTTTTCTCTTTGGATGGAAGGAAGGAAGGAAGGATGGATGGATGGATGGATGGATGGATGGATGGATGGATGGATGGATGGATGGATGGATGGATGGATGGATGGATGGATGGATGGATGGATGGATGGATGGATGGATGGATGGATGGATGGATGGATGGATGGATGGATGATAGAAGGGCACACTGCTGTTTAATTTGGCTCATCTCAGTTCAAAAGGTACATTACACTGCAACAAAAAATAATTAATTAATAAAAAAAAACATTTAAAACATCCAAACCTCCTCAAAAACTTCACCTAATATTTCAGTCCCTCACTCAACTCCAGATCACGTAAAAACTTACCTTGCTTTTTATTCAGAATTTTGTGGTAGATAATCTATGAACTTCTGGCAAAATTTGGATTTCCTTTGAATTGCGAACTGTTCTAACAAATGCATGCACACACATTCAACAGCTTTCTCAACATGCACATTATTGTAACTGAATATATAATTCAACATGTTACCATGCTCAC
This sequence comes from Kryptolebias marmoratus, assembly GCF_001649575.2. NCBI lineage: Eukaryota > Metazoa > Chordata > Actinopteri > Cyprinodontiformes > Rivulidae > Kryptolebias > Kryptolebias marmoratus. The sequence goes on along the minus strand of NC_051437.1, from coordinate 15,679,672 downwards.
TAATGCATAAGCATGGCTCCCTCTTCTTATGCTTGAAATGACAGGCAAATATGAATTCTGGAAAATGATTAACAAAGCAAAACATGGGCTTAAAGAAAGCAACTCCACTGTTCTTCCTTTTATCCTGCCTCACATTTCATCATAAAAGTTTTTCTGGCAGGCAGATATCCGACGGTATTGGTGTAAGTGGCAGTGCAGGACTGCAATAAACAGCACGCGGACAATATGAGTAGACCACAGTCTAAACGGCAGAACAAGAGAGGCCACAGCAAAGAGAATGTGCCAGTACTCCCATAAAGAGTCCAGTACTGTAAAAAGAGTTTCATCTCATCAAAAAACAATTCTTATATGTTTTCTAGTTCCTAAATCTAAGTCTTTAAAACTCTATGACCTGTGCATGAACACAAACACTCATCTGGAGCTTAACACACTTTTACGTTGCTGCAAAAGAAGTTTGAATATCGCTTTAGCTGAAAACATCATCATAAAAGTTCTCAAATCCAAAGACAGGGTCAGGTGAAATGTATCTGGTGTCTGAACTCGGGTCTGTTGGAGCAGCTGTGGTGTTCTACTCATAGCTGCCTGAGCTATTCACTTTCCTGGCTGTATGACATCCCTCCAGCCTGTGTAAATACAACATTAAGCATGAAGTAGTTAAAGGTCTGTGCAGGGAAATTAATCATCTAAATTTATGGCATATTATTTGCCTAATAATGTTTGTCAAGCCAATTATTTAGGTCATTGGTTGTATTAAGGCTGTTTAATTATAAGACAACAAGACCACCAATGTCTTCCATATCACCTATAATCATTCAAATAGCTATGTGGTGAAATGCAAGCATCGAAGATAACCCACCACATTCTGACACGATGAAAAAGGAAGAGAAAAAAATTGGTTTATCTAGCTTATACAATTCCTTCTATACAGTATATGCACTGTGCTAAATCATGCAGATGGTGCGCAACTGCCTGATTTTAAATATAATTTATACAGATAAAAGGAGGGTTGAATGATTCATAGTTTTCCAATGAGACAACATAAACTTTCAATAGATGTTGGGGAGACACTGTTGAAAGTTCACAGCCTACAGGTAGTATTTCACTGAGCTGCGACTGTTAGAAGACGAGCTGGTGACTCAAAGTTGCGGGAAAATGCCAGGCCTGTATGTGGTGCTGTAATGCTGCAACAAAAATACACCAAAAACTGGAAGCAAGGTGTGGGGCGAACACATAAAGCTTACAAATTGGATGAAAAACCTAACCACAGGAAGAAGAAAATGATGACGTCGGGGCTATGACATTGTTTTCAAAAAGTCGCATTTTGGCCATCTACACAAAAATGCAAGGTATGGCATTTCAAGATTTTAAATCTCTGGAACTCATTCTTTAAAAATATATAGTGTCGGGGCAGAAACAATAAAAGACACTTTTGAGTATTCATAAAAAATGATTCTTGTGTGGACCACCCCAAAAAGCAGGTGAAAATTGATAAGTCAAGTTTAAAAATGAAGCCACCATGAAAAGGAATCCTGTAGTGGTACTCCTTAATCCCACGTTACAGTCCTACACTACAGTACACGTACCGATTTTATTGCATTCTAAATAAATAGACAAGTGTAACAAAGTTTCCTCCTAAACTCCTCTGGCCATCCCAGACATGACAACACCAAGTCTGATCTGTGCGGAAATGAGGGACAGTCTTTGTCCTGCGGCCTGGGCTGTGTGTCATTTGAGTTTTGTCTTAAAAGCTGTGTTAAGGAGACAGTCTGAGCTCTGATCAGGAATTGTATAATAGACGAATCACCTCAGGGCCACCACAGGATAATAAGCGGATGTAAACTGCCTCACAGCAGGGGCTGCAGGGTGGAGAGATGCATGGTCTCCTTCTTCACCGCAACATCTGTTGGAAGAAAGCCTTAGCAACACAGCTGTCTGCCCCCAGGCTACAGAAAGAACATGGGAAAACGCTGATGTAAAACAAGACAAAAAGGGAAAAAAGGACACATAGAGGCAATCACAGGCAGGCCGGGATGACTAACAAAGCCATCTTTGTCAACCGAATGAATGAATGTTTTCTTCCAAAGCATTACAGTTAGAAGTTTTGATATTTTATGAGTGGATGAATCGATGACAGGAAAACTGCGAGGGTGCCAACGTGAGTACAATCACACTGACTCTTGCTGCATGCAGCTGCCTCAGTCCCTCTTTTTCCTGATAGTCATCGTCATTACACCCTTCAACAGACACACACACATACACACCCACGCAGACACAGGATACACTCCCATATCACACACATCTGCATACAAGGAGAGATGCTACAGGCATTATCTATCATTAACACTTTTTTCTTCTGTAGTTATTTTTCTTGATCACCTCCAACACTAAATGTTAGTGTCTACATCCTACTTCTAGGAAATGTATGTCCTGTGCATACACACTGAACTTTCACTCACAAACATACATAACCTCAAATTCAGTCTACTCCAAGTGTCAGAGATTGGTTTGTGTTTAATTTGCAAGTAAATTATGAAATTGTGGCTTTTCTAACACTTTTTATTCTGTGGTGCTTGTCAAAAACTGTTTTGAATGGATGTCACATGGCATGTTATCAGTTAAGTTGAATTCTTATGGAACCAGAGTAATTTAATCCAAAAGTCACTAGATCATGTGATAATTAAATAATGTTCAAGACAGCTAAGTAAACTCTGCACTGAATCTTGTTGAGAGCTTGAGAAGATTTCCAGCATGGGAACCATATTCTGTTTCAAAATTGACTGATTTAATTCAGATATGTCAGTTCCAGTTAGCCGAGGTTAAAGTTTTCTCTTCATCTCACAACACACACACATTAGAAAGGATAGCACAAAGACTCACAGATTTACATAACACTTTTAAACATTCAAAATACATGTCAATCAGCTTGCTAATTATTCTGGTAAAACAACTGAAAGGGTGAAGACATAAATGGATTCAAGTTAAATGGTCACACTTAGAGTCCAAAAATGAAAACAGATGGTTGTTCCTAAAATAAAATGTTTGCCATCACTAAAACCACATAAACATACAATTGCAAAAAAAAAAACACAGTAGAGTGTGATGGACTTTCCTGACCTTGTGTTTACTTAGTCATGGATGTAATTTTAGAGTTCACAGTGAACTATTAAGGCATTGTAGTGATTCCGACTTACTGTCAAACTACTTCAGCCTCAAAGTTATTGATTTCAAGTCAGGTTTGCTGAACAGGAGAATATAAAGAAAAAAAATACATCAACCCCTGAAAACATCATCCATCCATCCATCCATCCATCCATTCATTTCTTGTACCCACTCTGTCCTGTTCATGACTGGAGGGTGAAGCATATCCCAGCTGTCAATTGGCAAACTCTTTCACTAACTCTAATCTGATTGTCTTCTTGAGATACTAAATGTATATTTGTTATCTTATGTTTTGTGGTTAAGTTGTCTCGGTTAGGCAAAGTTACCCTGAAGAAAGAGTAAATGTCAGAACAAAAAAATAATAGCTTATTTTCTTAGACCATCTTTTTTATGACTTCACTATCCTTGTGTTTATGGTAAATGGCTTGCACTTATATAGCGCTTTATCTAGTCCAAGGACCCCAAAGTGCTTTACACTACAATCATTCACCCATTCATCCACACATCCACACACTGATGGTAGTAAGCTACATTGTAGCCACAGCTGCCCTGGGGCGGGCTGACAGAAGTGAGGCTGCCATCACACCTGTGACACCGAACCCTCTGACCACTACCAGTAGGCAAGGCAGGTGAAGTGTCTTGCCCAAGGACACAACAACTGAGACTGACAGAGCGGGAAGTTCGACTCGCAACCCACTGATTACAGGACAAACCCCTACCTCCTGAGCCACTGCTGCCCACAATTAAAACTCATTTAATTTCTACATGTCATTTGTGAACAAGTATGTACCATATGTTTTTGCAGAACAATGCTGATTCATAACTAGCCATGTACAGAATTTAATGTATTACTTCAGTAGTACACATTTGGTTAATTTTCTGTGTAAAACATTAGATATCACATCTCAGATCTGACCCCAATAACTCCATTTTTATGGCTTTTCCACATGGCCTCTGAAGAACTTGCAGGGACTTTATTTTGGATCGCACCATGTTTGTTCTAGGAGACTCAATGCTGTACTATTCATGCAAAATCCCAAACCACACCAGTTCAAGAACTCGAGATTACACCATTGGGCTTGAGAATTGTGACCACGGCCTGGCAAGTTCAGATGAGGTCACTCTTGGGAATCATCACATGAGGTCCAGAAATCAATGTTTAATCGATCCTTAGTGGTCAAACTAAAATAAGAATAGATCAGAAGTTTTCTAACCTCTACATACAACATTAGTGTTATTGTCAGTGAATTCTTCAATTTCTCATCTATTTTATGTTTGTTGTCTTTTCTTAACATTCGTATAATAAGCAGCTGGGGGTTGAAATGAAATTAGAGAAGAACAAACAAGCTAAAAAATGAGGGTGAGAACTGATTGAGGTTGAGGAAATTTGGACAGAAGAAGCAAAAGCGAATGAGGCAGTGAGAAAGACAGAAAGAACACACCAGGGGCACAGTCCACCGTGGACCACAACCAGGTTGTGACCACATCTCTGCCTCACTGGCTATATGAACCATCAATCAGCAAAAAGACTAGGAGAAAACTAGGAAAGACCAACAAAAATAGTCCAGTCGGGACCACAGCACACCCTATCCTTGCATCACTCACCAACAAAAGCTTACAATCATTTATATCCATCAATCAGCTCAATTCTCTCACTTTTACTTCCTCTTGTCACTCCAACTGTAAAAGATTCATTCCTTCTTCCACCTCCAGTCTTTTTTTTTTATTTTTCTCCTCTTTTCACGATTAATCACTGTCACTGTGGTCAATGTTAGCAAATCATTTCAGTCATTTATACCTTCTTCGAATCATTACATTTCAACCTCAAAATCACAGCTCAGTAAAAGTCTTCTGGCAGACATGCAGTAAACATTAGAAGGGAACACAAGAAATGTAAGATTACATCTAAGGTAGCTAAAGACAAATAACAAGTCATTTTTCTACCTAGCTTGTACTAACTTCACATGGGGCCTCGCTAGCTTCTTATTTAATCAGTTTCGCACAGCAGATGCAAAATAACTTTAAAGCCTCAAATGGTTTCTTCTTTTTTCTATGTAAAATCAACAGGCTGAATGACCTTGTCTGCCGTAGAGTGTTGGTAATGTTCTGTATATTCAACTGGCTTGATTTTCTCAGCTCACTTAGATGAATACTTTTCTTCTGCTGCTCTGCTTATTTGTAGAGTCACCAAAGGATCCATCTTGGGCTCTGTCCTGCTCTCACTGTATACCTGTTGCCTTCAGGGTCTATTTCCAGTAAGGATAAGGTTGTTTTCTATAGATATGCGAATGACTAACAAATCCGTCTACCCATGAACAATGGAAATGTACTGCAAGTTTTGTTGGACTGTTCAGATGACATTAAAGCATGGGTGGATTTTAACTTTTTGAATTTCAATAAAAACAAAACTGAGATCACTGTATTTGGATGACCTCTGTAAATGACCCTGACTCTTTTCCTTGGCCTTGGCTTCCTACAGTTAATCTTCTGTGAAAAACCTCGGTGCAATTTTTGACAGTTTTTACATTCAGCAAACATGTCAGCTTAGTTGTCAAAATATGTGGGAGTTTTTGTTGGTTCTTTTTGGGTAAGGCTTGAAGCCAAGATAAAGCCCTAATTATCCCCCTGGGATTATAAAAGATGTCCATGTGTTTATTTCATTTTGCTTAGGTAACTGCAATTTTTTATATGTAGTTTTTGACCAATTTCTTGTTCATTGTTCGCCCAAAACGTGGCTGCTCATCTTTTGACAGGAGGACTCATGAAACACTAAGATGACTGCTATCTATCGGTGTCCTATTTGTTACAGGCTAGATTTTAAGAATTTACTAAACAAAACAGGCTCAGAGGTGATCTTACCCTAGCAGTAGAAGTTATTTTTTCTGTGGAACAACCCATCATTTTAAATGAAAACTGCTCAGGCTTTGAATAGTTTAAAGTCACTATTTTCCCAACCATTTTAGGTGGTACTCAACTCAAACAGAGCATGAGTCCTTTATTTAACCTCTAGTTTATTGTTTTAATTGGGAAGACTACTTGGAAACTGTTTTCTCAGTCTTTGTCTATTATTTACTCTATTTTGATTAAATGTTGTTGAGCTATCAGTGAGCTTTAATCTATTGTACAGCACTTAGGTCCAAATTGCATTGTGCTAATTGTGATTTTTAAATAAATGGACAGTGATATTGACATTGCAGCCAGTGTGAGAGCATCCTAACTAATGTAAGCAAAAGAGACATTGACTTAAAGAGCAACAAACCTGATCAGCACCTAAATTCTTATAATCTATAATGAAAGTTGTTCCTCACTGCTAAACTGTCAGTGACCATACAGAGGTCTTATACATGTAACTACAGTTAATTCAAATAGTCTCACATTTCTCAATATAATGTATTTTACCTCCACTTCCAAAAGTAATAATTATCATATTTAAAATAATCTTTCTACAGAAAACCAAAACCAAGTGAAACTCTTCTGGCAATGCAATTGTGGTCTGCTCTTTTGTTCCTGTGTTGTTAAATATGCAGGAAGGTCTCTGATAGGTTACCTGATCTGCTGGAGTATCATTACAGCCCTTCATTGTCCCGAACAGGGCAGGAAAGACACACACATCTACTGTATTAAAGGGTTAAGTTTCCACAGACCTTGGCAGACTCACAAAGCTCACACACAAGTGCACACTCATTATTTTCCACATTTTCCAGTTATCTGAGGACAGATTCAATCACATCCATTAAGAAGCTGTCCTTAACTTTGACTGACAAATAAATATGCTTCCATTTTCTCATTCCCTTGGTTACAGTGCCTTCTCTGTTCTGTGGCCAGTTCCCTTCTTAGTCCCATCCTGATGTGAACGGCTTCAAGAATGTCTCTGATATGAAGCCGCTCCTCCAGCCTGAGACATCAGTCTGTATCTGGGGCTACTGTAACAATCATGTTGAAACTAAACACTCATAAATGCAGACTGTTTTAGATGGAAAGGTGTGTGATATGCCAGTGCTTTAAGTAAGGCAAAAGGCATCATAAGGCTGTTGGCAAATTTTGAAAGAGATGTGACTTAAGCTGAAACTAGAATGTGCAGCAAACGAGAGGACTGAGAGGAGAAGAGTGAGAATGGCTGAATGACTGACAGGCAGAAGAGGAATGCAGGTCCATGTTTGGCCTACTAACACACACTAAAGAGCTCTACTCATCCTCTGGTTTGCCCACTTAGTCGATGAAACCCGAGTCATCCTCAAGTGGGGTAAAATGCCACTTCAAAAGCAGGAAAAATTACTTGAGACCGGAGATGAGAGTTGAGTAATCAGAACTGAAAGCAAATGTTTTTGGGGGTTTTTTTGTTGGGTTTTTATGGGTGTGTTTATGGTTTCCTATGTGCAGCTGTGCATTTGTGGTAATCTGGATTTGATTACGGCTCTTCTGTAGCTGTCTATGAGAAGTGAGAGGACAAGCGACAAGATAAAATGATGCACCCTAAATCAAGAACATTTTAGTCAATTATTCCAAACCCTATGATATTTAATGGAATTTATTTGATGTAACAAAATAAATCCCCAAGATGTTTCATTGGTGTTTTCTCAGCAAATACTAAACTACTTGCATCAGGTCAAACAGCTCTTGAGCGCTCTTATTTTCAGACAATAACTACTTGAGCAGACTAAAGTGTTACCACTCAGCAGAAATGGGTGTGGAACATGGAACAGGTTTATTTTATCTACTTATACAAATAAGTTTTTTTTGTTTTTCTTTTTGGTTTTATTTGAAAAGACCCTACTCACAATAAAGCCTTCAAAGTCTGGAGAAAAGTATGATGATAACAATGGCTAAATGCATTTTTATCCTACAGCCAAATCAAATTAAATTAGCATAGCTTTTATTAGTTCAACAGTATGATTACTGTGCGCAATCTACTGCCAGTGTATTAATATTAATACACAAAAATGGAGCCAAATGGCAAAAGAAAGTTAAAATAAAAGAAAATGTACAATAACTATATTCGCCATTATACCTAATTTGTTTTAGATGTTCTTATTAGGCTAACTAGGAGGAAAGCAGGGTTAGAGATGGCTCTGAAACATTTGCTTTAACATGAGAAACCCATGTTTAACCTCTTTAAGAAACAATGTCTTTTTCTCCTTTCACAATAAAAATCGTTGTTTCACAAAGTCCAGACACACTTGCTTTGTTACACTTTTTAAAAGGTTCCACATTTATATGTACCAAATACGTTTGGTTAGATTAATGAAATTAAACACCTGGTGAGAGTAAAAACAAATGCATATTTTTTGCAGTAAATACAGCACATATAAAACGTTTTTTATTCTTAAACTTCACTATGTGTCCCATGGTGGTCGAGACAATTTGTTCCTTTGGTTGAGGAACATGACTTTCAATTAAGACTTCTAGGAACAAAAAACAGCTGCCTAAATCTCTGTAAAACCTGCTGAGTAAAGACATGGACAGAAAGTTGTAATTTTTAATCAACAATATGTGTTTATACAATTCTTGTCTTAAAAATATTGTGTTTAATAGGACATCCCGTCTTATTTTTTTTCCCACACTCTATGTTAGATCTCAGAATAAAAAAAAAATCTGTAACACACGTGTGCTATTGCCACTATTTGAGCAGTCTTTAAACAGTAATTGAGATCAGGACTGCAAACAACTTCAAACTTGGCCTTTATTTTATTCTCAACCACATAGCTGTAAAAATGTTTGACTGTATCTTGCAGGGTGGATCAACTAAATCTATCCACAGACATAATGACACAAAAAATGCTTCCTAAAGCACTCAAAATACTTTTATAATAGTTCTGATACCATAGATGTCCCCAAGAACATATTTTGCCATGATGATGGAGAAAAACACACTTGCTGTTGGGTCTAGTAAACATGGACGCACACAAAACCACCCACTGAAAAGCAATTCCTTTAAGTATGATGTATTCAGCTAACAGCCAGAGCCAAAATTCTTTGCACATGTAAGGACAATTAGGCCTAATTTTGGCTCAAATTGCTTCCTGTAATGATGAGTGGACATACTTAACAGGTCACTCTCATGTGCCAAACACAGACATCAAAAGTATCAGTTCCAAGTCTCAGGAATGATGGAGAAAAATGCTAAATGCTCTCACACATACAATATACATACTCTACATGCACACTTGAACCGCTCACAGTCCACTTTCATAGCCTAAGATCAGTGATGAAATCATTAGAGCAAAAGAGCTTAAAAATACCTTCAAACATGAAAACAAGCTGCCAGCTTTTTTTCAGCCTGCTCACTGACCCACCCACATGTACGAACCTGCTGGTGGACTAACAGCCACACACGTAGATAGTTTTCCACCCACCTCAATGCCCATTAGAGAAGCAGAAAGAAAAAAGAAGCCAAGTCAGAAAAAGACACGATTGTGCTCACATGCACAATTGCCTTTTATCAGAAAACAAATGTACCGAAAGATCATCTAAAGAAAAAAAGTATGCGGCTGTGATAAACCTTTCTTATTCTATAAAGAACATTTCTCCAGTTTCTGTTGACAAAATTCAATTTGAATAATATGGTTCAAGTACAACAGGTGACACAAAAGATATTAAAATACAGAAGAGAACAAAACGCATTTAAATACAGCATCCTGCAGTTTCCAATATTGTCACAAATAATTTAAACTGTTCCTTTGCATTACAACCTTTTTTTAGCATTACACTACATTTTTGTGCATGAATCTGCACACTCTTACCTCTGTCTGCAGGGTATTGGCTCGTTGATCCTTGGCACTGAGAGACTCTTTCAGCACCTCAATGTGTTGCTTGCAGTCGGAGTTCTGATTGGTCAAAGCATCTAGTTTGGTCTGCAGGGCCTGCATCTCTGACTCCTTCTTGTTCAGTTCCTGCTTCAGCTGCTCTATCTGATAAATCACACACAGAGAGAGATTTTTTTCTATAAAAATATGTCAGTCACTGATGATTGACTGATGATTGCTTTATTTTTTTATTTTTTAACAACACATAAACTCAAACAACAGAACAGTGTCATTTCAAATAGTCATTTTCATCATCATATTGCAGTTTGTCTTTGTTCTCAGTAAAAATGTTTTATCTGGGAAAAATCTGACATGTTTCTGATGTTGAGAACTTTGGCATATTGTATGATTCAGTTATTACAATCTAAATATGTCATTTATGTGGTCATGCATTTAACTGGAAAGGTTAAACACCGTAGTACTGAATCATCACCCAGCCCTGCAATATCAGTCTTCACTTTGAAATCCCAGGTCAATTGTCTGGACACACCAAGCTAAACAGCCAAAAAAGAAGAAAATCATGTGGGGAGACAGACTGATTGTTTTAAGGAAAACCATAGAGCCTAACAGAAAACCACACAGGAAATCAAATGCACTAACAATGGGAAGGTTCTGTACTCGAGATAGGTATGTACAGTAGATTGGAATTTGTCTACTGGTGCCAAAAATGCACAGAGTTAAATTGAAGAGATATTCTTCAAATTGAATGAGCAGGCCCGACCTCATAAAAGAGGAAACTCTAACTGGATCAGAGCATGGCCAAAAAAACATGTCACACCGTCAGCCCAAAAAAAAGTAGAACGGGAGGGGGGAAAAATAGGAGACAGCAGGCAAGATTGTGAGGCAGAATCAAAAAATGATCAAAAAGGAGAGATGAGGGAGAGAATAGAGGGGACAAAATGAGTCAGGACGTAAACAAGCAGTGGACTTAACATGTTTTTAGCAAACATTAAAATAAAAAAAAAAGGAACAAAGACTTTAAACATTACAAGGTGATGACAAATGAGAGAGGAGACAGACTAATGAGATGGGTACTTCTGCTTGTTCTGTGATCCAAGGTTGGGTGGAGGGGAGGAAGGTGGGAGCTGGTCTGATGGAAGACACACATGGTGACAATGCCTGCTCCTACAGGGACACAGAGACAAGAGGACAGCAAGCCACGAAACTAAAGCACTGCTTCTGTGCACAGCCACATTCTTTTACACTTTATTTTTACACGTTGTAACGCTAAATTCTCAATGAACACCATTACCTTTTTCTGGTAACCGTCTACCATTCCGTGTTCAGAAGCCATTTTCTACTGTTTGGGTAGATCAAAGTTCAGAATGGAAACCAGAGAGGACAGAGATGCTGCCCTCTCCGGTTTCACTAATGACAGTGGCACCTCAACACCAGTCACCACCACAGCTGAAAGACCAGGACCCCAAACACTTCAAGGATATAAAATGAATCTGTGCATAGCCATATGTGCGGTGACTTTCTGTTTCTGCGTGACTGTACGCAGAAAGATGAGACATGCGAGAGCGAGTCAGGGCCGTCGCTGTGATGTATATCGTGAGTGAGGAGAGAGCGCTTCTCCCTCTGTTTCTCTGTCGTTGTAGGCTCACATTCATCTGTCAGAGCCCCATTCATAAAAACATCTCTTTTATGATTGCATCTGGAACTTCCCTGATGCAATGACAAATGGGCCCTACAAAGAGCACTATTTAATGAGTTCATGTGAAAACGTGGAGAACTTTCCTTGGCCTCAGTCATCTCAGACATATGGACCAAAACTCTGTGGAACCTGAAACCTAATTCCAAACATGGGTTTTGACCATATGTTAAATGGACTGCTCTAACAAACAGAACACTTTATACTCTAAGTCACAGTTGTCCATTCAAACCCACATTCAGCAATGCTTTTCATGCAACATGTGCAGTTTTTTTAGAGGGACACACATACACTGATGACACATTAGAGGATAACATGAGGTCAAAGATTTTCCCCAAAGATGTTTCCATGATTTGATCTGTCCTATTCCCTGAGCCACCCAAACGTGTAAATGTGTCTATTTGAACGTGTGCATGTCAGTCCATACATTTGAGTACATATAAAAAAAACACCCTTGGAAGAGGAGTCTCGGTCAGGCCTTTCCAAAGATCTTTCCATCAGGCAAAGGTTCAGCAATATGCCAAGATGGTGTATTGAAAGCTGATAGTTCCTGCAGCTGCTCCGACAGACTAGCTACTGACACAGGCAGAAGAGTAGTGAAATTCTTTCCAAATTAGCATGCAGTGAAAATATATAACATCCTTACTGACAGGTTCCCGTGCACTTAATAATAATAATAATAATAAATTTTATTTGTAACGCACCTTATATTTCAAAGAAATCTCAAAGTGCTACAGAGATTAAAAGAAAAAGAAAAAAATAAAAATAATAATAATAGTAATAATAAAAATACAGAATAAATTGTAGGGCTTACAGTAGTACATCTTGCACCAAGTGATACCAAAACTAACAATTGAAACTAACAATTAAAACTAACAATTTAAAACAAAACTTACAGTTCTAAAAGGCCTGTTTAAAAAGGTGAGTCTTAAGACCTTTTTTAAAGGCCTCCACACCTTGTGGGGCTCTCAGGGACTCTGGAAGGGCATTCCAGAGTCGTGGAGCTACTGCCTGAAAAGCCCTATCCCCCATAGTGGCAAGTTTGGTCTTAGGTTGATGCAGGCAGTAAAAGGAGGTGGAGGAACGAAGCCTTCGAGAAGTAGCGTGCAATGAGAGGAGTTCACTAAGATAGGCAGGAGCAGCTCCATGGATGCATTGATAGGTGAGCAGACAGAGTTTGTAATGTATTCTATGTTTGATCGGTAGCCAATGAAGTGAATTAAGAACAGAAGTGATATGGTCGTATTTGCGCCTCCTCATCAGGACCCGGGCAGCACAGTTCTGAATGTGCTGGAGCTTTTGCAGGTTTTTACCAGAGGTCCCAAAGAGGAGGGCATTACAGTAGTCCAACCTTGATGAGATAAAGGCATGGATCAACCTCTCAGCATCCGGTTGGGAAAGGGAGGGGCGGAGTCTGGCGATGTTTTTAAGATGGAGGAAGGAGACTTTAGAAAGATGACGGATGTGGGAGTTGAAAGTGAGGTTAGAGTCAATCCTAACTCCAAGGTTTGTGACGGTGGTAGAAAAGGGAATATTAAGACCAAATATTGAGATACTACTGAGATTAGAGGACTGAGTTTGATGAGGGGTGCCAAGAAGGATGACATCCGTTTTATTACTGTTAAGTTGAAGAGAGTTGGCAGTCATCCATGCCTTTATCTCCTCTAAGCAAAGCTGAAGTGAAGACGGAAGAACTGTAGGAGAAGTGGAGTCCATTTTCATATACAGTTGTGTATCATCAGCATAGCAGTGAAAGGAGACCTTGTGTTTATTGATTATGTGACCTAGGGGGAGCATATAGATGGTGAAAAGGGTTGGCCCAAGGACTGACCCCTGTGGAACTCCACAAGTCACAGTATGAGTTGAAGATTTAGACTGACCCAAGGAAACATATTCAGTTCTATTGGTGAGATATGAATGAAACCATTTAAGTGCTGTACCCGAAAGTCCAATTTCTGACTGTAGCCTGTTGAGAAGGATGGTGTGATTCACTGTGTCGAAAGCAGCCGACAGGTCAAGGAGGAGGAGAAGAGATGGTGAGCCCTGGTCTGCAGTCATGAGAAGGTCGTTCATTACGCGAACCAGAGCTGTCTCTGTACTGTGAGCGGAACGGAAGCCAGACTGAAACTTTTCGTAGAAGTTATGGATGTGAAGATGTTGATGAAGTTGGGCTGCCACAACTTTTTCCAGAACTTTGGATATAAACGGTAAATTTGAAACAGGTCTGTAATGGGCAAGAATATTGGGGTCAAGTGAGGGTTTTTTCAGATAAGGGTGGATGACTGCAGTTTTAAGAGATGGGGGAACCTGACTGGCCCGCAAAGACTGATTAATAATGGTTGTGATTAATGGGCAAATGGCTGTAATATTAGACTTAAGTAATGCTGTGGGGAGAGGGTCTAGCACGCAGGTGGAAGTTTTCATGCTTTTTACGATCTTCTCCACGTCTGACTGGGTGACAACGGAGAAAGCTGAAAATGTGTTACTTTGCATGAGGAGAGTTATATCAACTTGAGATTCACTTGTTATTTAACATGCATCAGTCAGATCATGCAGCTTGATGTTGACTTGGTTGCATGCAGAGATATTCTACCTTAGTTTTCATGAACTTAGAGTGGCTCTTGTAGACCTCCACCTGCTTGAGATCCTCCTGCCTCTCATCTGGGTGCAACAGGCCGCTGGTTTTTAGCATCTGGACCTCATCTTCTAAGTCTCTGATGTTTCTTTCCAGGGAGGAGATCTTGGTGTCCTGCACCGGCAACAGCAGGCAGGCAAATAGGTCAGCAAAGAGCTGCTTAAAAATCTAAACCTCAGGGCTAAAACAAAGGCCTGTGTACTATTAACAAGACAACTGGACGCTGACATCTCAGTCCGTATACAATTTAATGCAAAATGCACAAAAAAAGCGATCAGCCCCCCAAAAATAAAATGATCAGCAATATGAGTTGCATCTAACTCTTGACACTGATTAAACTTGTATACAAAGACAAAAACAGAAAGTATAATTCACAAAATGTCTCTTGTATCTAGTTTTAACTTATTATGTACAATTCAGTCAATTATTCTTTGACTGAATTGTTTAAAAAAACAGGTCAAAAATTAAAGTTTTTTTTTTCTTTTCTTTTTTTTGTATGTACAGTGGAATGGAAGGATCTGTCATGGACAAGTCCTGAGGTTGTTTAGTTGCATGGAATCAGACATGTGTTAAAAGCTCAACCTTGGAAAAGAAGAGAAAGGCAATTAAATAACTGGAAGCAGATTGCACAATGCCATCAGCACAAACCACAAGCAACATGTAAGCATCTGACCACTATTAGATCATCTGACATCAGATCTGCCAAGCACATGCTGCTGCACACACACATAGATCAAGTAGAAATGCAAGAAGGTGCATCTCTATCACACACACACACAAAGGTGTCTGGGACACAGATTTTTAAAGGATACTCAGAAGAACAAGGCAAAGACAAGTCATTATTTCTGTAAACGAAGTCATGTTTGTAATAAATTATTGCCACCTAGAGGAGAGAAAGAATGGTACAACTAATGAAAATAAACAACTAATTATCAAAATTAACACTTGGGGCTGGAAAGATTGTGCATAACAAAAGGAAAACTTCAAATACACAGACGCAATGCACTATTTATGCAATTGATGAAACAAAGAGTTTAAAACTAATAAAGCAAAACAGTAGCCTATGCTGAAATAACAGAAAGACCAAGACATGAGCTCTCAGTACAGTACCTGCCAGATAACATCAGGATCAAAACAGAAAGGGGGGGTCGTGTTCTGCAATAACAAAGCAGAAGTTTGCACCTCTTATAAAATGCAACAGTACAAACGGAAAAAAACATCAAATACTACATGCTCAAAATGCAATGAATATAAAGAATGTTCTCATCGATATTGAGCAATCAAAACACAGGGGTTTTTTGTAAACTGTGGCGTGCCAAATTATGTTTCTGTTTCTGTTTTACTCTCCCTCACAAAAAGCCAAATCTGTCATGTAGTTCTGTTTGTTTGTTTGTTTGTTTTTAATCTGCTAATTAATTCAGTCAGACTTAATTTGGCCTCTTTCATCCTTTTAACGCTGCAGGGCATTTTTGCTTGAGACATGTGCAATTTGTTAATAGGCAGGCAAATCACAAAAATATATGCACAAAAAAAAAAAAACAACAACTGTGGTTTTACTGCAAAGCTGCCATTTTTGGAACAAATATTTGTTGAATGTACAGTGAATGTGTGTGTGAATGAGGTGCGTGCATGTGTGTAAGGGCGGAGGGGGTAGGATTACACAGAGACACGTGTGGAGTCAACTGCATTTTTCACAGCCCTAACGGCTTCAAAGGGTTGAGATGAGAGTGAAAGCTTCCATATGTGACATTTGCAACAAATTGAATAAGTGCTCAACTCTGCATGGGCCAATAATGGACTTTACTCGGGGCGTGACTGCCATGCAGATGGTACGTCACAAGAAGACAATGTCTGCTCAATGGTTTATGCATGTACTGTCTTTTTGTGTTTGAGTTTCTGCTGCTGCTAAAACGACAGTGGGGCTTATGAATAATTAAAACTTGTTGATACTGCTGAAAAAAAGAACAGAACATCACTGTGACATGTACCACAAGCCAACTTCATGGCAACTCCAATTTCACATCCAACTTCAGTTAGGTTGGATGGGAAATATAAGAAGTACAGTGATAACCAGAAATACAGTAGAAAGATTTTTGTAAAACATTACCTATCTGAAACCCATTCTTAGTCCTACCTTCATATCAATGACAGTTTGCAGAGCTCTGGTCTTAGCCGGATCAGTCTGGAGCTGGTTTCGGCGATGGAGCTCCGGAGGAGGAACACGGTAAAAATAAGCCTGGCGGCTCATCATCTTTAGCACTTTCTAACACCCACAGCTTTGACTCACTTTGTCTCACTGGCTTCTTCTTTTTCACTCCATTGTTCTTAAGCTTTCTGAGAGAATTCTACAAAATCCACAAGTGTGCATCCAGAAACAGTGAACAAAATTTCCTCCTAGGATCTTCAGGCTGGTTCCTGATCTGAGAGTGTCCCAAGGATGTTTTCTTTTTCTAAAAGCAGGCACTGGCGTCTGTTTTCTCTGCCCTCGTTTTTTTTTTTCTATTCTTTTGTCTCTATTCACAAGCAGGTAATTCAGCTTTAGATTGTAACAGTCTGTCTCTATCACACTTCCAGCTTGAATATTTCGATGTCTTATCTCCCACTTCTTTTCACTGTCTCTCTTACAGATGTCTCTGGCATGCCAAAGCTTCTCCTTAGCAACGCGTTCTGCCAGCACATGCGCTAAGCTTTGTCTATTAAATAATTAATAGTAGCTCTGACCTACAGCGATGCCCACACAAAAGCAAGCGCACGTTCAAGCCATGCAAACACACACACACACACACACACATAACAGATTCTGGCACAAAGAAAGTTGTTGTGAAAACAGCCCGCTACTTTTTCTGCTCTATCTAGTCATCAACGCAGTGGTTTAACTTCAAACTGCGTCACCAGTATCCCATTATTCATTTGTCATGAACTGTGACTATCTGCTGCTGAAACAGCTATCACGTTTCTCTGAAGGTGTAAGTTTGTGATTGTAGATAATGTGGCAAAAAAAAAAGTACAAAGCTGTGTCCAGTTCTGAATGTATTCAAATGCTAATTTGCCAGGAGAGTAAGAGCAACGTTCTTCTTTTGAAACGGCCATGTGTACACCAACGCAGCCAAATGTATTCACAGCCAGACACGACCCAGCACAACCGCAGCCCCGCTGGGGAACCTCGGCTGCGGCGATGAGGGAGGGGCGCTTTCTCTAGAGACACCCGTATTGATGCAAAGAACCGTTCTTTCACACTCGTGTTTGTCTTTACTGAAACCCAAAGTCTCCTCAAACTAAACAGAAACATTATAAGTTGCAGGTGATGAAACGTCGACACAAAGGTTTTTAGCGATGAGACAAAAGCAGCCTCGTTCACGGTGGGAGGGCAAAGTGGGGATTGCTCGTTACAGCTGCAAGTCTTATTCAGCAAAGGGTTGGAAATAAAACACACATGTAAAACCAAACTAGAAGGAATTTCAGGAAAGCCGAAAATGAAATGAAATGCTGGCATTCCTTAGACTAACAAAGTTCAACAAACAAAGAACATAAAAATCTTGTACAGTCATCAACATGGAATGATTTTTCACTTTTCTTTTTCTGGTTGTGCAACTGAGTTGAAATGAGAGGAGACAGGGGCATTATCCTCTTGTTCATGTCAGCTGTGGATAAGGAAGGATTACTGCTGTCAGAATGTGCCTCCTACAGATTGGCATTCCCATTACTGCAACAGAACTAATCTTCTCCTGACCAAATGTGTACTAATGTGCCACTCTGAGCGGGGTTTGACCACCCTATGCCTGTCTGTCTTTTTGTGGCCTGTGCACATTCTTCTGTCCCTTTGAAAAGGGCTGTTTATGAACTCTTTATCAACAGCAGTTCAACAGCAATTCTTAAAACTGTTGTGTCTCTCAGCAGGGGGAAATTAAGTCATGCAAGAGAGCGCGTCATCAAAGACCGTCCTCTCTGCTCCACATGTGTCAAGACTGAGCATATGGAATGAATAGGGTCAAATATAACTCGAAAGTGATAGGTCCCACCATCCTGGCTGAAGGACACGGTCAAAAGGTTCAATTCTAGCCTCGAGGCAGTGGTGTTGTGTGCACCATACACAAACAAGAGTGAGCAGTGTTATGTTCTCCTGGTTTGGGTAGTGGATTAGGAGGAGAAACAAAAGATGGCCGACTTGTGTGAAAGTCAAGGACAGCCCATGTAAAAATCTAAATTTTTATAAATAAATTAATTTTAAAAGATGAAACAAATGTGAAGTGGAAAACAAACTTGAAATAAATTGAAAATAGGCTGAAGGACCGATGAAAATGAAGATTATTCCCCTGCTTCTAACAGGGTGAACCACAATAAATAAAATTTAAAAACTAAAAAAAAGCAGTAAAACAAGAAATAACCGCACTTAGTCAATTGCTGCGGCTAATACGTACAGCACATGCCGAACACAAGAAAATAATGAACACACCCACAATTAGAAAAAGAAAACAGATCTCTATAGCACAACACACACAGATCCAAAATACATACACATTCATCAATCACATTCCTACTTCTTCTCCCTCGGTCAACAGAAAAGGAAACTCATTTGTTCACCAGAAAAGTGAACTGGTCAATTGGCTCAGGGGCTTAAACAAGATTTTAACAAGATGAATGGAAAACCAGAGCAAATCTAAACCTTTCTGAGAAACAGAAAACCTGGGGAGATTTGAGGTGTCTAATGTTTTAATAAAGATTTACGCTCAAATATTTTGGAAAATTAAAACAATCCTCCATAGGTCCTAAACGTTACCTGAGAGGAGCTTCATTAGCAAAGACTGAACACAGTCAACCAGCAAGGAGAAGGAATGTACAAGCTGAAAGAAAAGTGAGGAGAAAATAAGATTGGGTTGACATGACATTCCAGTTTTGACAATTTGGTAGTAGAAAGTTTTAAAAAGCTACATTTCTGAAGTTTTATCAGTGTTTAAAGAAAGAGCAGATAGCAAGGAAGCTGCCAAAACGACCAAGAGGTGGACTAAAGCCAGGAAACCCGTAAGTACTTGCGCTTATGTTTTAGCATCAGAACAATACACTTGGCATTACTGATCCCACACTGAGTGAGATGTCTTTACGCAAAAGAGGAATCCTAACTCTATTTGAAGCCCCCACAGACCATATGACAACATCACTTGTATTATATGCAAGAATATATAAATGCCAAAGTAGACGTCTGACTGTAAGGATGATGTGTGTGTGCGAGTGTGTGTAGGCATTTGGCAGCAGGTCAGGGCTGGGCAGAAACAGTCCATTGGTGCAGCTGTTATTATTAGGTCTATAGGGACTTGGTGGCTGGGGAGAGTCAATTAGGCCCAGATTTATGCCTCTCAGCATGTATGTGCGTGTGTTTGTGTGTCCCATCACACAGAACTTTGGTTTGCCTGCAGGTAATCAACACAGCAGCTAAACTCTGACAGGACAGCACCCCTTTGTGGTCATTTTTGGTACTACAACCATTTCCAGTTCCAAGTAAACACTATAGCTGCTCCACATGTGTCATATATATATATATATATGTGTGTGTGTGTGTGTGTGTGTGTGTGTGTGTGTAAACCATTCGTTTTCATCTGATACTGATTATTCAAGTGTACCCATCCAAACAGCAACAGGCTGACAAAGATGTGCGGATGTTACTTGGTAGGTCAGTGTACCAAAGCAAGGCTGACAGCTGACAAAGCTGGGCAGGAAACACAAGTGCGAGTGCACCACTAGACACCCCATCCCCCGACAACATACATCAGTAGGTGAAGAAGTGATGGAGTGGGCTCTACACACTATCATACATGCTGCACATCCGCAGACCATACATAAACACAGACAGACGGTTCAAGTGATTTCACATCTGGCTGTGGTCTGTTAGTCCTGAATGGCACAACAAAGGAGGCAAAGATATAAAAGTCTGTGCATTTTCACACATCACATATCTTGAGCCGTGCTTACATAAAAAATGACCTAAACACTTATTTAGGGTTACCATTTGGTTTTTTTTTTTAATGCCATCAAGGAAAATATAAAAAATCCAGACGTCATGTCATCTCAGCCATGTTTTAAGAACAAATAGAAGACATGGCAAACTGAAAATAGAGGCATTTATGAAAACAAGCTGGCTCATTTACAAGACAGCAAAAGGGTACAGTAATGAAAAGCAGTTGGGCTATTCAGAAAACTAAACGAAGTGCCCTCCCTAATAGAGGCAAATGCTGCACAAAACTCTCTCTGCCTTGCATTCACCACGACATGTGCAAGTGTAACACATACACAAAAGGAATAGGCCTTTACCGGAAGTAGGGTTGTTGTGCACAGAAATTCTTCAAACAAACCAGCTTTTTTTTTAATTCTGTACCAGCAACAAACTTCTGAAGTGTCCATAAACCCCTTTGAGGTTTTCAAAGAATACAAAGAAACTTTTTGAAGAAACCTAAATGTTTTCATTCCTAAATGCTACATTCCAAAGTGTCAGACATGGTTATAATGCGTATAATTTAAATGTTCTCTTTTACATACATGTGTGTGAGACATCTGTATGAGACTCCATCACCCACCTCACAGAAGAGACCAGAGGGAGACTCGAGGGGGGGGGGAAATGAAAGAACAACATTCCCCTCTCTTTTCAATCAGGGAGGTCAGAGTGTTTTCACTCATTAATCATACATTAATATTCAGATAAACACAGCTTGTTTTTCTTTTTTAGGAAAATAGAACCTTTCTCCCATTTCTCCCTCTCCCTCAGACAGACCTCTCACACCCGGCCGCCCCCTCCTCCGAAGCGTACAGGCTCGGGTTAAGCTGTCAGATGGTTAAAAATAGCGTGTGCGAACAGGTACTCGCCTCTTACACACAGAGCACGGTTTGGTCCCATACATTAGACACAGACACATGCAGACACTCATTAAACGCCTGCATTAGCATGAGCTGAACCAACCAGACTTCTCTTTTGACAAAAGCGCCTCGGTGGCCAAACACTCGGCATTGGGTGGATATCCCAGCAGCCACCGGCAACTCCTGAAAGGGAGTTTTCTCGTGTGAAATGCTAAGCCGAAAGGCTCCAGATGTGTTTGCAAGCACACTAACACACACACTTACTTTGAGTGAACCCAGAGAGGGCGATATAAGGCCAGAAAAACAGGAACATTATGGCATAAACAATATTAGGGAACACACACAAATATAGAGGTAGGGAAATTAAAGGCTAAGAAGATTTAGAAGTTAAAAATAGATAAGGCAGGAGTGAGGAGCTACTGCCGGCCCTCACAGCAGTGGATACAGATACACCTGGGCTGCAGCACCACCCACTGAACTGATAGTCTCCAATAAAAACAGCTTAAAAGAAAAATAAAAAATTAAATAAATAGAGCCTACCGTACAATGTTGCTTTTTTTTGATAGGCTGCAATACAATCCCAGATTTTTTAATCTCCATCTCATTTCACTGTGGAACAAGCTGCTCACATGCCACATGTAGTAAGATGCCAAATGCAAACAGACAACTGGCAAACGATCAACAGCTATGTGAGCACGTGGAACACACCATACACACACAAACACACACACACACACACACACACACACACACACACACACACACACCAGCAGAGCGAGATTGTAAAACCGCATGGCTGAACACAAGCTTAGTGTTAGCTCTCAGTATGTTAATCTGGCCCATTGATAAGGCCTGCTAAGATGCTTTCTACTCCTGCTCTCTACCTAAAACAGACAAAATAACAGGTGCATACAAAGACACTAAGACATGCACAGCCAAATGTTTACACTGATATATACAGGGGTGGAAATTAAAAATGTTGTCCACCAGCCATAGAGGCTGGTGGACAAAATTGCAAAAGTTACCAGGGGGAACCAAATATTTCAGCCGTCTGAAATAATCGGTTCCCCCTCTAAAACATGGGACAAAAATAATTTACCAAAAAGTCCTTAACTGTGTTTATTCCTCTCATCATGGACAACAAGTCCTGTGAATTTGGAGACATTTGTTCTTTTTTTGCAAAAGTTACCAGGGGGGA
>NC_051437.1:15431549-15657337 GCF_001649575.2 Kryptolebias marmoratus | reverse complement strand
GTCTGAAATAATCGGTTCCCCCTCTAAAACACAGGACAAAAATAATTTACCAACAACTCCTTACCTGTGTTTATTCCTCTGTATTATGATATTATTAGCACATTTTAGTTTTAAAAGAATGATGGGGGTTTTTTTTTGTTTTTTTAATGAGAAATGTTTGACCCTCTAAACAATTCTGTTAATAGATAAGTCATTATTTATGGAGACGCAGGGGGAACCGTATCTGATGGGGGAACAGGGCTCGACGTAACAGCAGCAACTCGAGCACATTACTGCCCCCTATATGTCAAGAGGACAAATAACACCTTTTCTGTTCAAATTGCCAACCCGCCACAGTGGCATGTGTGATGATCAAATTCACCCGCCGCTTCAAATATTTACCCGCATTTGGCCGGTGGCGGGTGCTAATTTCCACCCCTGGATATATATATCGAAGTAAATGGGGAAAAAATTGATTCTATGTAATAAAAGGAACAACAACAAAAAAAGTTCATCATTAAAATGCAAACTCCATGATAGGATGAAGATCACATGCTGTCTTGTTTAACTCATAATACTGTATAATAGACACTTGGTTTATAAAAAGAACAGGTGGTGGTGGATTTTTAAAATGATCCTGAGAGAAATAAGGTTTAGTCATTGCTGTAAGAAATCTGAAGAAGAAAAACCCACCTCTTTCAAATGCAAGTTCTCCAGCTGGGTTTCGGCCTCCTGTGCTGCCATGGTTATTATCCCTGTCCGCTGTCCCCGGCCCCACTGTCCCTGACTTTGACCCTGAAGCATCTCCAGCAGCCTCTGAATGCTCTCGTCCCGAGCCCCCAGAGTCTGCTTCTGAGAGTCGATTCTGACCTCCATGTCCTCCATGGTCTTCCTCAGCTGAGAAAGCTCCTTGGCTTGCCGCTCGTGCTCCGACTGCAGCCTGAAGAAGTTCTCCTCCGATGGGTCCAAGGGAGGAGGTGAGGAATAGCCATCGCACCCAGGCACCTGACAGGGGCTGCAGGGCCGAAGGGAGCCAGAACTGGGTCCTGCTGCTGGACCTTGGCTGGGACTGTAGAGTGGCTGATTTGGACTGTTCCTCTGGCCAGGCTGAAGGGTGCTGGCTGGGCTCAGTCTCTGCGTGGCCGCTGCAGAGTTACAGCCGTACCCAGGGCTGTGGATGATGATGTCAGCTTCTTGTTGCCTTGGGTTGTAAGTGTTGGATGGGCTAGCCTTGGGGCTGTTCTTTGGTGCAGGACTGTGCAGGTTTATGGGACTTTGTCTGGGGCTGTGTTCAGGGCTCAATCCTCCCCTGAACTCCTGATCTATGTGGTGTTCTCGATAGGAGTTGCCCTGGTGCCGCTGTTGCCGCAGGCGACTGTTCATCTCTCTGTGAGCTTTAAGCTCCTCTTGTAGCTCCTGAACACTTAATGGAAGTTGCTATAAAGACAGTAAGATCTTGTTCAGTTATCAATGCCAAATCTGAATCCAAGTGACAAAAAAATCCCAAGCATAGATAAAAAACTGGTATGACACATGAAAACAGACCTTGTATCTTCTGATATCTTCTGACTGCAGCAGAAAGATGTGATGAAGGAGACACACAGACAAACATAAAGCCTCTGAATTTTAAAC
This sequence comes from Kryptolebias marmoratus, assembly GCF_001649575.2. Classification (NCBI taxonomy): domain Eukaryota; kingdom Metazoa; phylum Chordata; class Actinopteri; order Cyprinodontiformes; family Rivulidae; genus Kryptolebias; species Kryptolebias marmoratus. The sequence continues at coordinate 15,655,726 of NC_051437.1, read as the reverse complement.
CATCATATACATTTCCTCAGTCATCTTAGTTTGTAAAACTGCTGGATGACAGTTACACGGTTTGGCCAGAAGAGGGCAGAAATTCTCTTGGAATTAAAGGTAGAACATCTAAGATAATGTAGAGGGAAGAATGAGTTTGGATGCAATGAAAAAAAAAACATGAAGGAAGGAAAGGCAGCACAAATGGGGATAAAAATTTATGTAAAAACCCATTTCTAGTTTAAAAGAAATTATTGTTTAAAAAATGCTTTATAATACAACACCTATAATTTATTATATTAGTCAAGATGAATTTATATACTTCAAAGTGTGCCACTTGATAGTAAAATATAACTTAGCGGAGAGTGGAACTGCTTAGCAAGTAAAACTGGACCAAAATTTTAAAAGTTACAAAACTGAAAATGAAACCTTAGTTTTTCCATTATTAAAAGTTTACACAATCAGTTCTTAGTAAGATCACGATGCTAAATTGCTGCTGCTTTTCATAGCATCTTTGAGTCTTTCCATATTTTGGGGGGATTTTTGTACAAAATGATTCCTAGTTTTGTAAGGTTTTTTTGTGTACTGTCCCTAAAATTTGATGCTCAGAGACCGAAGAAGTAAAAAGTATCGGTCTTATGATACTCCACAGTGAGTTTATGATCTTTTTGCTGTAACATTCTTTTACATACGGTGTCAAATGATGAAGTTTGCCTCTGAGATTTACAATTAATTTACAGAATCCCTTTTCCCTAATATTCCTAATATTTTTACTGCCAGAACGGATTCACACAATAACAAAACAAAGTCGACTCTGGCTATCGTCACGTCGATTTATATGCTCGATGTGTACTGGCTCCTACACTTGTGACTGAACAACCTCAGGGTAACGATAAATCAAATGGATGCTCCCACCTGAAGCAGCTTCTCCCTCCCACAAAGTCAAAGTTGCCTTAGCCAATGAGTTTCATCTCCTTACACAGATAAAAAAAAAGTGTTTTAAAAGGAGAACCAAGGACATCAAGAGATGCAAGACAAAAGAGGCTGGAAAGCAAGGCAACCAAATGTGTTGAAGTATTTTTTTTTCTTTTCAAGAAGACAAACAAGCAGAAAACTGATTACAGAAAGTAAAAAGGAAAGATGGTGATGAGTCTGCTAATTACTAAGAAATGACATGTTGCCAGCATGTTGCCAATCTAACCTTCATATAGAATGAATTCTGTATGAAATTCAGGGCATCTGATATTAACAATGCAAATTCAAATGATAAGAGAGGAGAATAAAACAATAAAACCCAACTGGTTTTGTGAACTCTATAAACACATTTCATTCAGAGTGCCGCACTGAAACTTTAATATACAATAATAAATACTAGTGAAAATGTATTTAATGAATAAGTAATTCAAATTGACATTGAGAGAAGCTTCTGAACACTGATGTTTGTGAAGAACAAGCGATTAGGCTGATTGCTTTAGAGTTATGTTAAAGTCTACTGAAAAGGAAGTCCTTATAAGAACAAAGAGGCAGAAATACAGTAAAGTTAACAAAGTTACAAGAAAAAGAACATTGTTTCTTTATCACCTATCATAGTAAGCATGACTTGTCATTTAATTAGGTCTACAAATAGAAACTATATGGCAGGAAGAAATAAACTGCATAACACCAGTGTTCTGAAAATGATCTCCTCTCTTGCCATGTAAATGCTCTCCACACTATCATGATGAGAAGGAAAAGATTTTAGAGCAAAGGTAAATAAAAACACACCCATTTGCATTCACCTTAAAGCTCAAGGTCACTGAAAGAATTCACTTGTGTGAAGCTATTATTCATTTTTTTCGTTCAAATATTCTGATTTCTGTGTTCGCGTCCGGAGGGTGTGGAGTTCCAAGGACAGAGTTGAAATGTAGGACAGAGGCGAGGGAGCACACAGATAATCAATTCAACATCCAGCACTGAATATTAAGTTAGAGTGGGAGGACCATCCTCCACTCTGACACATACACAACTCAGACGCATATGTGAACACACACACACACGCACACATTCACACAAACACCAAACAAGCAGATGGTCAGGGGGGGAACTCTGATGTCTGCAGCTGAGAGAAAAGGTGACATTCTTTATGCTAATTACCAAGTTCTCCTGTCAGACTGAACTCGTTCTTAAAGAGTCGGGGGAAAAAAAAGAAACAAAGCAGAAAAACAAATGCAGGACATTGGAGGCGACAAAGGGAAATGAAGAGGATAAGACAGCAGGCTGGAGAGACGTAGCAATAGAGGTGACCGCTATCTTCGCTTTGGATTTTTGTTTTTCTGACTGGATTGCAAACAGAGTAAGACACGGCAGTGATTAACGCTGAGGGAAATATGTGGTAGCAGTTCAATGAGTTGCCTAATCAATACTGTGAACTACTGGAGCTGAACAGCTGCACGTGTATGTGTCTGACCAAAGGTAAACGAAGATACAAGTAGACAAAATGAGAAAGAAGAATAGTTTTATGTTTGGTATTATATATTATTTGCTAGTGACTACATAAACTACTGAATTATTTGTAAAACAACAGACTGAATGAAAGCTGATTGTATAAAAAGTTACATTCTTTTCTGTATAAACTTGTTAAACTCACAAGATTTACTTATTGTTAGTGGTAAAGAAGGTTGTGCACATCTTTAGTATCTAATTAATGCTCTTTTTCTTCTCAAACTCATGTTTTCATACACTGTTTTTGTTTTAAAACAAGAAGTTGTGTATGCGAATGTGTCATGCACGTGTCACAGTGTCTCCACACTTTGTGACAATGTGAAATGAAAAAAAAAATGCTATAAATACCAATGCAGAGGAGGCAGCTTGGTTACAGCAGGAGACTGCAGAAGTAATTAAAGTTTTGTATGTTGTCGTGAAAAAGCAACAACAGCAAGTCGAGCTTCTGGATAGTGTTTGCAGTGTTCTGAAACATTTCCTGAGATTTAGCTTCTTGAAAAACAGTTTTGAAATCATTTCCACTAGAGAAAACAGGAGACACACAAACACACAGGGAAGAATGTAAAAAAATAGCGAAACAGAAGGCTAACAGGGTAAAAACCAAAGCAAATATAAACAGAGAGCAAATACTACAGACATGTGCCTCACCCACAGGCAGTGGGTGAGGCACACAGATGGATAACACCTCAGACTGAGTGGGACAGACTCCATGGAGAGATGGCACAGGACAGACTGGTCACCGTTCCTTCAGGAGAAGCTGTGAGTTTATTTAAAAGCTGGCAAACACCTCAGTGGATGTCATTGGTGCATGTTCCCATGGAAACACAGTGAGTCTGGTAAACACTGTCACAAGTGAACTGCACAAAAACTTTGAATGTAACCTTGAAGATGAGAACAAAGTGTGTGATGAGGGAGGTATGATGAGCAGAGGAGATGAATCATGGAAGTTTTTCAAAGTGGAACTTCCACCGTTTGAAACAGCTAAAGTCATATTGACAATGTCTTTGTTGAAATATCTGTCAGGTTTCTCACCTGTATATCTTCCTGGTTCACCCTGTACTGGTCTTTCACCACTAAGGTTCTCACTCCATCTTCTCGTCGGCTCCCCTTATCTCTCTTTATGTCTGGGCCCCAGAAATCAACACTGTTCATGCCGTGACTCGTCTTTCTATTCCTCCCTCCTTCCAGTTCTCTCCGGAGGCTGTCATTCTCCCTCTGCAAGTCCCTCAGCTGAGCCTGGAGATCATAGGTGGAAGCCTCTGCCCGTCCGGCTAAGTCTGATGACTGTGTGCACCTTCCCGATGGTCGCCGCAAACTGGAAGTCCCTCCAGACAGCACGGCTTGGTCTCCACAAGTGTCCGACATGTGATGCATCCCAGAGGATGTGATGTTTGGGCTGCTACCCGTGGCTGTTGAGCGGCCGGTGTAAGAGGAGCGGCTGGTACTCCGGCCTAATGTCATGGTGCCTTTGTGGTACCCGCCAGAGGGTTCCAAGGACTCTCGCTCACTGGGATACATGGTGCCAGAAGTGGCATAAGCGGCGCTTAAAGACTGGATGTTCTCCATGGACAGGGTTTTACCACCTGGAGCTGTTGCTGAACCACGAGCTGAGCCTTTGTCTGCTGCTGTGCCAGCTTTGATTTTTGAACCGGGCTTTGACACCGACCCCTGAGCTCCGGCCAGCTTAGATGTCGGTGCGGGCACGCCCCCCGACACACAGCCAGGCTCAAGTCCTGAGCGACATCCTGGTGTTGAGCTCACAGCCTGTTTGCCTTTCGTCTGTTTGGGAGACCTTGAGAAGCGTGAATGAGATGTGCTTCCATCAGTGTGCCCACTACTCTTAGCAACAGCAGACAGCTTGCTGTGCGCGGGCTTGGCTCTTATGTTAATGGGCATTGTTAAATGGGGAGATAAAACTGCTAAAACTAGAAACTAGTGAAGTTAGGAATATTTTCATACCCTTTTAAGGAACTAGAATGAAGTAACAGGATTAATAGAGGCCACTTGTTGGCCTTTTAGCTTTCACCTGTCCATCCCTGGCTGTGTACGACATGAAACTGAGACATGTTTAGTCCTTTTCAAAGGAATTAATTGTGACTTTTGGCAATGGGGCTCCCTAAGACACAGGCAAGATGTGTTGTAACTTCAGCTACACTGCGGGTCATCATGGATTCTAGACAAAAGAAAACAGGAAGACAAATTGACAAAGGAAATTCAAAAACAAAATAGAAAAACAGGGCCATCATCAATGCAGATAGTTGTTATTTTTGTGCTTGAAACATTACAAGTATTTTTTTCCAAACATTTAAGTATTTGACAAACTCATTGAATGTCGTAAATGTTAGAGGCTGTAAAAAGACAAGAATTTGTTCATACATTTGTCACAGTCAAACATGAAAACGACTGAAAGAATGAAGTTTAAGTTGTCTACTCTAGTGAAGAACATTACATATTTTTGCAGAGTAATCCTCTCTCTTCATTAATAATGGGTTGTAAGAGTACTAAGGTATAGGAAGCCAACATCTATACTAGTAATCACATTACAGAACAACATGGGAACACAAAACTACAACAAGCCACTCACACAGCCTCACTCGTCCCCAGTTTCCACATTACAGAGCAAATTAAGGAGGATATGGACCAGTATGACCATTTCAGCACCACAGACAGCACTGATGTGACTGCTGAAAAGTGTGTGAACTTTAATGACTGCTGAGGTCTGAAGGAAAAACCAACATAGTGAATTTGCTATTTCCTTAGGAGTCTGCAAAGGGAATTGGAGAACCGGTCTTCATTATCTACCGTCCCTCAGGGGCAATTACAAAATTACAATCAGACTTTGGTCGAACCTAGGTATCCCTCAGGCTTCGACAGAAAATAGAGGACAAAAATAGACACTTAGAATTTAGGCTAAATCCTACATGGTGGAGCCCAATAAAACTGTGTCCACATTAGGATAAATCAAAATGTGCTGCTTAATACGCTTTCATATTTAGCAGTGAAAGGGATGTTTGTTGGATTTGATATGTTAAAACCATGCAATATTAAAAAAAAGAAATCCTTTGGAAACTAAAAACATAATAATGACCTAGTCCATCAGTTATTGGGGACTTCAGTCTACAAAGCAGAGGCAAATCCAAATCATAATCCCTCCTCTAATCTGAGAGGATTGGGTGCTGGGAGTCATTGAGCAGGATGCAGCTGACAGATTGGTTCTGTCTGCTTGTCAGTCATAACATACAGTAGCTGTCAAGCCATTACTGTTTGACACAATAAATTCAGCCTTCTGTGAAAGACTCTTGTTAGACTTGTAATATGGTATCATACAATTATTATATTAAAGCTGATAAAAAAACAGGATCATTTAAAAATCCAAACACATAGGAATCCCAAACATGTTAGCTCGCATTACAAAGGCATTGTCTGCATGATTCACATTCAGATGGAGGTATGTTGAGTTCATAGTTGGAGGGCAAGATGCTCGTGTCAAGCAGTCATATTTGAACATAGACAAAAAACACACACACATAGATGACGAAGATAAACAAACGAGATGTCATCCTCACTTTAAATCGGTCTGGGCTAGTTTTCAGCTGACAGCCAGCTGTTGCTGCGGCGACAAAAGTCGAGTCACCACCCCAGAACTCAGCTTTTTTTTTTTTTTTTTTTTTATCCAGCTGCTCCTCTCAAGAAGTTCGACCCACTTTCAAGCTGCAGTGACGGCCGAACTGACCGCAGAACCCAACTAACCCGGCGCTCCTGGACAGCCGCTCTACTACGAGCACGGCGGCGCGCAGGATTAGTTTCTTGCTCATATGCACACGGCTACATGAGGTCCGGCTAGTAACCTTACATAATAATTAATCTGCCACGCAAAACTGTGCCGCGCTCACTTCGGTTTCTTTGTTTCTTTTTTTTTTATTCTATTTTTTATTATTATTATTATTATTATTCCCCAAAAAAGCTGGTCTTAGCGCGCGCATAGAGTCCCGGTGCGCACTCACCGTGTAGCTCCAGCTGCCCGGCCATGGCGCCTCTCCATCACCCCCGGTGCGGGCTCCTCCGCGAGCTCATCCGCTCAGCTGCCTGACCTGTCCTATCATCATCATCATCATCATCACCATCATCATCATCATCGGGCCGCGTGGGCGCGCTGAACCCAGCTGGCGCGTGCGCCACCAGGAGCCGCCGTGGTGGGGCAGCGCGCGACCGTTCAGTTTTCCACACACAGGTAGAAAGCAAAACGGGCTTAAACCAGTCTGACAAATATCACTTTATACAAACAAATTACTAAACAGAGCTCAATTCCAGGCACTTCACGGAGAGCAGGCAACAAATTTGACTATTTAAAATAAAAACCGTTAAAAGGTTGATTGAGAATGTGATAATAACCCCAGCAGCGGCGGTATTAGGGGGCAGCACAGTGTGTAAACAAATACAGTCTCTTGGCACCCCAGTTGCCACCCTATTTGTAGGCTAGTTATACTATTTTTGTACATTTTGTACAAACCTGAAATTAAATAACATCTGCACAGAACTTTATTTTCTATCTTAGGAGAGTTCACACAGTCCTTTTGAAGTTCAAAATGGCTCCATCCACCAAGTGGACTAGAAATATCACAGCGGTGGAGACAGTTTGCAAGATGTCCAAATTGTCCACGAACTGCTGCTGCTTTTCTACACCTGAAGCACAACCTGAGTCAGTCCGGAGAGTTTCCAGGACTCAGACAAACTGAGAAATCTGAAGAAAGAAAAAAATAATAATCTGAAAACATGTCTTATTTATTTATTGCTTTGTCAAAAAATATTGACCAAGGTTGGCCCCTTGTGAAAATGAGTTTAGAACCATTCAACTGTTTTATCTCAAATGTTTTTCAGGGATTTTTTTTAAATGGTGCTAAAAAGGAAATTCAGTACTGTGTGTGTGTGTGTGTGTGTGTGTGTGTGTGTGTGTGTGTGAATACAAACCTTTTTGTTAAATCTGGGGGGAGGAAATAAGTTGCTGACGAACAGCACTTTAAGAGTTTCTATGTGAGTTTTATCATTGATATGCATAGACAGAAAACCTGAATACATAACAATTTCTGCAACAATACACTCTGGCCCCCTGCTGTAACCTCATTTGTCACCTTTGCCACTTCATGAAAAAAATCTCCGCAACTGAACCCGAGGCAGTCCAAACTATTTTACACCAGCTGTTCAGTTAACCTCTGCCAAATGAGTGGGAAGCAAAAAAAAAAAATGTTTTGGACAGAAAGTTTCACTCACAAAAAAAGAAACTCGGTTTCTAGTTTTGGAGCTGCCAGATCATGAGACAAAAAATGAAAATGGAATGTGTTCTCACGAGTTCAACACGATATCAGGCTATAGTCTGCCACTCCCCATGATACTGGATTTGTTGCTTTTAATAAACCTTCAGTAAAATGGGTCATCAGCTGAAACTGGCCAAAAAAGACTCAAACATCAAATCTCTGGAAAATCTTTTAGCTTTACCTGATATTAGACACCTGCTAGTTGAAATGTAACACAAGTTTTGATTGGTCTAATCCATCCATCCATCCATCCATCCATCCATCCATCCATCCATCCATCCATCCATCCATCCATCCATCCATCCATCCATTTTCTTTTATCCGCTTCTCCTTTCCAGAGCTGGTGACTATCTCCAGCTCTTAAACAACTATCACAGCAAAGTTGTTATGTAAAACAGATGCCACCTAATGCAGATAAAAAAATACAATTAGACAATTGGCTGTATTATATATTTTATTTTCAAGTCCTCACACATTAACACACACACACACAGACTAATGTTCAGGAACACACCCTCTACACTATAAATAATGTATTTTTTCAAATTAAATATTTATTAAACGTTTTAATTCATGAACTAATTTAGTCTAATAATTGTCAAACCAACGAAGATACTTGCTTTCAGTTGTTTACAATAAAAAAATATGAGGATTTAAACTGAAATACTGTTTATTATATCATACCATTATTATAGCAGACTCTTTATAGTAATTATATTACAGAACATTTTGAATATAAGTATAAAGTAAAGTATAAATGTTTTGGAAGAATTAGAGTGTCAGTAGTCTAAAATGATGGTCAATAATTTTGATCAATCACTTTTAACAGTGCTACTTAAAAGCTTTTTAAATCAGCGGTTCGTAAAGTGAGGAGCCTCGAGAGGACGTCCTCAATTCAAATAAAATGGAATGATTGCTAAGAACACATTTTTGCCACAATTGTTATACAATGTTAAAAACTGCTGTCATAAATCCTAACTAGTTGTTTAAGCTGTTTCTGCTGTCATGGTGTGACGAGCAATAGTCTGACCTGTTGTTAGTTTGTGGGTCAAAATCTGAAAAGTCTGAGAACTGCTGTTTTAAACCCTCAACCAAAACGAGTCATCCTGTTTTATTTCATGCTCTCACCTTCCAGTCAGAGTTTCAACCACCTGCGTGCAGAATTACTGTTAACATTATGCAAAAAACTCCCTCAGAATGACTGGTGACTCTTTTTATTTTTTTATTTACAGGTGACTCAGTTGTCTACGAGGATCTTATTGATCTGCAACTTGTAAGAAATAATCCCTAGTTTCATTTCCTCCTGTGTCTAACCAAAGAGAAGTGAAATCTTTGAACTGGGGGAGGGGTTGAAATTACACCGCACTATTTCACTCTTTTGCAATGATTATAAAATGAAGTTACTCAAGTGATACAGAGGGAAGTATTTGTTTTTGTTTTATTTCTGTTGTTCCTTTGATTTTTGATTCACAATAAAATGTTTTACAACAGTTCCCTCTTTAAAAGAGTTTACATAAAACTTTCACTCATGTTGTTATCATATAATTTAAGATTGTCTGACGACAATGCCATTCTCATCTGGTTCCAGAACAGTGGCTGGGCCTTTGGGTTTCTCGGCCAGGACAGCACCGACTTTCTGCACAGCCTCTTCCTCAGCTGAAGGTACTTCAATTTCGGAAACATTTTATCCAGCAGGACCAGCACAGCTGCATCAACCTTTTTTTTTTTTTTTTTTTTTTTTTAAATAGAAAGTTTCAGAGATAATTTGAGGTTGTGAAAAGATGACAGTGTCAGACAGTGTAAAAATGCCATTCAAATAATGTATGAGTAAAAAGAAAAAAGAAAAAGACAAAATTTACCTTCTCATCCAGAAGCCTCTGCTGAACCATGAAGAAAGTCTGGCGGATCATGCCATTTACCGTCTCACTTCCGTTTGCACCCCTAGACAGTACAAACACCGTCTTCACACTGCTGTGGACAGCATTATGCAGGTTGTCAATACACGAAAGCCCAGGAATCCAGTCTCTTTCTTCCAAGCAGAGGGAAAATCTCTTATTGCCTGAGTTCTCCAGATTGACAGTCAACTCATTGTAAACCCAGTCCCTCACAGCCGGGTTCCTGGTGTCAAACACCACAAAGGCGTCGTATCGATGACCTGAATCACTACCAGGCAGCTGGGAGTAGCCTTTGAGTCCTGCCCAGAGCACCTGCAAGCAGTACCACACATCCCAGCCGTAGAGATGCTTCAGCAGAGGGAGAACAGTTAACATCACAGCGAACAAGGAAGAGGAGAAGAAAGCCAAGCTGCCGTAGATTTCCTGGCAGGAACGCTGGTCCATGGACAGTAGAACCTTTCCTTCTTGTGATTCTGGGTATTTACAGCGTACAAGTGTCATTAAATGAGGAATCTTCACTGAAGTGGTCCGCAAGAAGTCTGCAAACCAAGAAGTATTGCAGTCGCATTTAAAGGGGTTCTCGTGCAGAGTGAGTCTCTGAAGGCCGCTGCTGTTCAGAAAGGGGACAGGGAGGTGCTGGTGGTTCACCTCTTTGATCTGATTGTGACTGAGAAACAGATACTGCAAAGACTTTGCTTCACTGAAGAAATTCTCAGGAATAAACGTAATGTAATTGTGACTGAGGTCCAGAGAGGACAAACTGTCTCCGAATGGTATTGCCTCTGGGACCAGTTGATTCAGGAGGTTATAACTCAGGTCTAGGTGACATAAATTGCTGAGGGCTGAGATGTTTCGCCAGGGAAAGTACTTCAGAGGATTGTGGCTGATGCACAGGCTCGTAAGGCTTACTGGGAAATTACACAGCACTTCCGGTGAGATTGACTTCAGATTATTGTCAGAGATGTCAAGGTATTTGAGATTTGTGAGGTTTTGGAAAAAACGCATGTAGATATTGTTGTCAGAACCCCACATAATGTCCAGATTGTTTCCATAGAAGTAAAGGTACTTCAAAGACCTGCTGTTCAGCTGGTGATCTATTCGCATCCCAATGCCATTGTTTGCCAGACTCAGCACTTCTAAATTGGACAGATGCTGAAGAAACTCAAACCGATGGCCCATGCCCTTCATTTTAAAATGAAAGTCATTGTTGCTAACGTCTAACACCTTCAGTGTGGCATTAAGTTCACTGAAAATGTCTCTATAATAAAGATCAAGTCTATTGTAGGAAACGTTAAGAAATACCAAATGTTTCATGCTATCAAACAGCCCGCCTTTCAATGCCTGGCTCATGTAATTGAAAGAAAGGTCTAAACAAACCACATTTTCCATGCCTAAAAACACTTTTTGGTTAAGTGATAAAATGTCATTTTGAGACAGGTCAAATGTCAGCTTATTGAAACAGTACTTGTGTTTAAAGTCCCACAGTGATGAAATTCGACATGTACCATCTTCCTTCATTTCCAGCTCATTTGAATTATGGGATTCCCAGACATCCTCTCTAGACACTGGCTCTCGATCAATTATAAGAGAAGGCTTGTTTTGGAAATAATCTGTATAAGAGTTCTGGTTCTGACAGCTGTCTTGCGCCCCAATCCCAAATGACGATGTTGAGCAGCATGGCAGGAAATTAAGCAAGTTTTGGGAGAGGACTACAGTGGTAAGAGATGGTATCCTCTTTAGAGAGGTCAAATTGCACTTGCTAATAAAGTTCATTCTCAGTTCCAGCAAATTTAGGTGTTTAAGTTGGGCCAAAACTTCAAAACTTTCTTCTGAAAGAGTCTGGAAAAAGTTTCCACTCAACAAAAGCTGTTTTAAATGCAATACCTTGCCAATAGAAGGGGAGAGTTTCAGCTTCGAAAATGTCTTCAGTGGTTCGTAGTTGTAGATGAGGCTGATCCAATTGAGGGCTGTCAGTTCTCCAAAAAAGGTGCCATTTTGCAGCTCATACGCCAGAAGGTTGTCAGAGATGTCCAATCCTTTTAGCTGCTTCAGTGGTGTGAAAAGGCCAGCAGGAAATGTCTTAAGAGAATTTCCTCTTAAGCTGAGGAAGACGATAGAGCTATTTTCAGAGTAAAGTGAGTTTGGATGTAATTTCAGGGGACGATTATCTGGGCAAGGGAAGCAGGGCCTTGCAGCGTGGTCACAACGCTGACAGTTCCACTCCAAATTCAGGTACTTGAGATTTATCAGGTTGGCGAATGCTCCTTCTGGGACTTCTGTGAGTCTGTTCTCTCTTAAGTCGAGCACCTCGAGCGAAGGTGGCAGCCACGTAGGAACAGCCGTCAAATTATCATACCCCAGCGTAAGGTTTTTGAGTTTGGGGAGTTTTCTGAAAACCGTCTCATTTATGTAAAGGGATTGATTACAAGGGTTTGCATAAAAGCAGTTCCAAGAAAGTAAGAGAGCTTCAAGATTTGGAGTGTTTAAGGGGGCAAAAATATTGACGATGCAATTATTCTGAAGATCAAGGACTTGCAAGCTCGCAGGTAACAAAGGTATGGAGGTGAGGCTGTTTCCTGACAGAATCAAAGATGTAAGATTTTGCAGATTTTTGAAGGCCTCCCGGTGTATCTCTATTTTGCAATGGCTTTGCCCTGGGGTTCTCAGTTTTCCTGGCAGACAGTTGTCCCTCAATTCCAAAGTATTCAGGTTTGGGATGCCTGCAAAAGCGTGATTCTTCACTTTCTCTATCATTGTCATACTCAAATTGAACGACAACACAGAAGTGGACTTAAAGGTGGGGATGTACACCAGAGGTCTGCCAGAGCAGTCCACTTTAGTGGAATTCACATCAGCGTCACACGGGAAAAACTTGATATTTAACGTCTTCCCTATTGTTAAAAACTGACTGAGGAAGAGAACTTTGACCAAAGCCTGAAAAAAACAAACAAAAAAAACCAAAACCAAGTTGTTTAATGTTGGTTCAAAAAATATCATTTATGCACTCTAACAAATGTATACATGTAAAAGAATATATCCAGTATCACATTATACATATCTGCTGAAAATGAGAGCAATTTTCTACCCTTGCATTTCTGTTCGTATCACGAAGCCGTACTACAAGTTCATAATTTCCTAATGGCAAAATGCAGCAGATATGTTGTACTTACCATAGCAGGTAAAGAGCTCAAAGTTTGCACCAGGACAAAACGTAGCATTGTTTTAAATCCGAGTGGAAAGAGCACGTTTAAAAAAAAAAAGAAAGTCTTCAGGGTTTGTGCAGTGAAAAGAAACAGGACACATGTATGCAGAAGTGAAAGCGTGTGGCGATATATGCAGCAGTCTGATGCACACCATGTGACACACGTCATACTCATGAGGGACATCAGGAGCAGATACGCCTCAAGTGATTCAAAATACAAATATACAAATTAGTTTTGACAACCACAACCTCGATGTGACAATCACTTTAACAGGGAAATCTGGAAAGTAGTAGTAGAAGTGTAGATAAAATTAGATGACGTCTCAGTTTCAGGCTAATAAATAAATGCTCAATACTTCTACAACAACTGTATTTATACTCCGCCTTAATTTCTGTTGAAACCACACATTTTAAACTTTTTTGATTGTGTAAAGCTGTGGTGAACACGTCCACGCAGTAAGCAAACATCTATAGGATATACCTTTGTGGTAGTTCTCGATACAAGAACCCCTTTAAGCATGACTACGTTGACATATAGGGTGAAAACAAAACTGTGCTACTGCAACAAGGAATTCTGTTCTATCTGCTTAAAAGAAATCCAACGATCTGAACTCATTGTGATGCATTCAAAGATTTCTCTCAGACAGGAAGTAATTCAAAATCCATTTATTAGGTGCATGAAAACATATCATCAGAAAAGAACTGACTTAGCACAAAATAATTACTCAAAAAGAACAATTACCTCTTGAACAGACTGATTATAAAACAAGTTTTCCTTGTTATTGCATACCCATTAAAGTTAAAACAATGAAAAGCCCTTTTACTGTTTGTTGTATTTAAAGAGAAGTAAGAATAATAACTGTAAAAAAAATCATTTCTGACAAAATCAAAGACGCTGTCATTCAAGTGTGATGTTAAAACTGCTATTTATCCATTCATACAGAAGTTAGATTAAATGAGGTGCATTTTGTCTGCAGAATGATTACAATGCTTTGGCTTTAGATTGGATCGCAAAACAGGAAAATAAAAATCACATGAAGTAGTGTCTTCTAATGTGATTCGCCGAAAATTGACCGTCACAGATTCAAGTGCTGAATAATCCACAAGGCGATGTTCATAAACCCGTCAGATTCTGCGTCCACCTTGGAGAGAGAGTGGTTGTTTCCTGGGTACCACAGCAACCTGAACAATACACATCAGAGCATTACCAAAGGGGCAGCAGCTACTTAACTTATACAGCGACTATAACAAGAAGAAGAACAAAAAAATCCTGCTTGAGTTGGCTTACCGAACTGGGATCTGCTTTGCCTTCAGAGCTTTGTAGTACTCGATTCCTTGCTTGTTGGGCACACGCTTGTCATCTTCCCCTAAAGTAAGCAGCACTGGTGTTTTAACCTAAAAGGAAAAGGTTACATCTCATTAAGAACTGAAGTTATGAGCAGCAAACAAAGAGATTTTTCACACAGATACTGTACCTGAGGTATATATTTAATGGGAGACTTGTTTAACATTTGCTCCCAAACGGCAGGATCAGGAAGACGGTCAGGACTGTAGTCATAACCAGCCTCAACCATGCACCTGCAAAAATCACAGGAGAACAGCAGCAGGTAGACACTGATCACTGCGTGGCTCTTTGGTCTCAATACAGATTGTGAAACACAATTCTGCTCAAACACACAGAACCGTTATCTCACTCACTTGTTTTTGGGGCCTATATATATATATTTATTTAATTAGCAGCTTACATATGGTTTACTAATAAGCACTCAAAACCTGAAGCGGCAATATAAAGAACACAAGTTTAAATAAACTACTTATCATAAATAAATACACCGCGGTTGTTTATTAGCGCAGGATGGACACTTCCGCCGTATGAGTAATTTGGACAGGAGTAGAGGTAAGTGGACGGGGAGACCTACCAGTCCGGGATGTCGGTGCTGCCGATCATCGAGGCTAAATTGACGACAGGGTTGCGGGCCACGCAGGCCTTGTAGAACTCTGGGTACTGGCCGATTAGATGGCATGCTAGGAACCCCCCGTGGGAGCCCCCGGAAACTGCCACTTTCTGCACGTCGAACTCACTGCTTCTCAGAACGCTTTCAGCAGCAAACTGGTGGAAGAAAAACAAACAACATGCAAAAAACGGACATCTGTGAACCAAACGGAGACTAAAGGAGAAAGAGAGAGGAACGAAACAAGAAAAGTAAATAAAAGTGCTGTTGCCATGACTCGGGACTTACAACTATGGCAACTACCAGTTTTATTTGATTAAATATTGAAACCAACTACATATACAATGGTATCACATTGCTACACTTAAAGTCGTTTCTTCGACAGGAGCAAAACGTACTTTTTCAGGCAATATGTGTTTGCTTTGTAATACATTCCGACAGGTAAAAAAATGAAATACAACTTTGTGTTTTTGTTCCTAATGTTGGTTTTGTTCTTACCTGAACATCTTTGACATCCTGGGCACCCACGTTGCCCAGCAAGGACAGGATGCTGTCCTGGCCATACCCAAGAGAGCCACGGTAGTTCACTAAAAACATAAAACACACAATCATGAGCAGAATTAATACTGAAACTAACATTATGTTTTCTTCTACAGCTGAACACACTTAGAAGCCAAATTGTACGTCTTAAAGAAACTTGAAGAATGTGGATTCTCATGAGTTCTTTGACTAAACACTTGCAAAGTATTTGGCCTTTACTGACAGCAAAGACTTCTTGGGTGTCAAACACTGAACTGAACAATCAATGTTGGACAGTCTGACTGGTTGTGAACACTTGAATGCCTCATCGCCCCTCTCCTGTGTTCAGAGAGCAGGTATCCCAGCCATCAGAACCAGCCGTCGCTGGTTTCTGGTACTTTCCACTGTGCGAACCCTTGGTGGACGTGATTTAGGAACTGATAGTTTATCTTGTGCCACGTGAGTTTAGAACCATAACACAGTGGCTGCTGTTCCCTGTTGAGCTGAAAACACTGACTTTCTGATACGACTGGAGACGACGTTTATTTGTTGTCGAGAGGCATGAGTGAAGAAAATAATTAAATGGAGGAAACAAGGCCACTCTAGCTTAGAAACAAGATGTTGGGCTATAAAACTGAAATTTCAGACAGATATATATATATATAAAAAGAAAGAAATCTAATTAAATTTAATCAACACAGCCTTAATGAGAAGGCTAGGGAATGAAATGGCGGGACAATGTGTAGGTTGTGCAATTTAAACATCTTTTTATGCAGCTGTATGGATTATATAAGCATAAAGAGGAACTGAAAACCCACAATGACTGCTTCATACGTAAAACACAATACCACAGGTTTACTGGAGGATGTGAAACAATGGCTGAACAGGATCCATATCGGAACTGCACACTGAGTCCGGGTTAGGTGATAAGAACTGCTTTGCTACAGGAAAACCTAGATCTGGTCTGGAATTTGAGCACAAGGATATTGCTAACCTTGGTCCAACGAAAACTAAAAAAAAGAGGAAAATTTGCTCATGTATTGCATTTTTGCTCAGCTCTCACCATCAGGAGTTATAATTTGTGACAACTTATGAAATAAAACTTATGAAAATGTTAAAACAAATAACTATATAAGAAGATAAAAATCTATATGTATTCATGCTCTCACCTTGTACATGATTAAGAAAACTCTACATCCTGCCATGAAACAAAAAAGTTGGTTTTGGATTTTCTTGCAAGCTAAAAAGAGAATTTTCGAGCAGACGACTCCGAGTCGCCAAACAATGGCTGCTCTGTTAGTGTATCAGATGAAATGTTGTCGAGCAAACTTACCCTGTAACACAGCAAAGCCCATCCTGCACAGCACAGAGGGCGACAGAAGCCATTCGGCAACAATCACAGTGTGAGGACCACCTAATGAAAACAAGCTACAAATTAAATACATGGCTCGTGCTCGACACATTTTAAATGTTAATAGACCAAGAGAGCTATAGGCACTAGTTTGTTTTGTTGTCAGAATATAATTTAACACTCCATCGTCATAGCAACCACAACAATGTTAATTTATTAGCAGCTGCTCCGAACTGAACTGAATCTAAAAATAAATACTTCATAACGTAAGTTTTTTTTCCCAGTATAAGAAGAGGTTGACATTGGACAACGATTTTGACAACATATACTATCAATATTTTCATTTTCTTTGCATCATATAACAAATAATTAATTAAAAAAGCAAGATTGAAAAAAACAAACCATGAGGGATGACAATTAGAGGCAGCTTCGTGTCGCCTTTGACCTCCTTCGGTTTCAGCAGCAAACCTTCAAAATCGAGGCCCGCTAGAAGACAGTAAAACATGTCAGCAGCGATAATATTGAGCTCTGTTCTTACCAAATGTTTGTCCTTGTTGAAGACAGGGTTGCCTGGACATTTTGGTTATGTTTTATATCAATAAAGGTACAAACAGACAGTGAACATTAGCTGTCCTGTTCTTCTACAATGTGCTTCTTACAGTGAATATTAACTTTGTTGAACAGATAAATATATTTCCAAATAAAGGTTTTTTTTTTTGTGAATAACTCCAAGTCTTCTTATATTTTTCTTGAACTTAATGACCTTTAAAACAAAGCAATTCCTTTGTGGCAATTACAAAAAATCAGTGATATTCTTTAAACTGTTAACTGTAAATATAGTTCACAAATACACAATTTTTATGGGTATAAGGAAATCTAATGCACTAGACAAGAGGACAAATCTAACTTCTGCCTCTAAAACGTTGGGACTGAAACATACAAAAATGTCTTTCAAAGTTAACGTCCTTCGCTCGTGACTTCCGAGAAACAAAGAACAGATTAAAAATAATATTCTTACGGTATTGACTGTTTTCTTGCTCTGGGGGAGGCGTGAAAGTCATGATCTGCCAATCAATTTCTGGCATTGACTGAGATTCTTCCAAATGAACCCAAACGACTTCATCCTGAGAATCTCTGCCTGGAAGGAAACCCACTCTCTACACGCAAAAACACAGAACAATTTAAGCCCCAATAAACTCTTCCCAAAGATTCCATTAATGTGGAAGTCCACACTATAGTTAGCTTATACCAAATGAAAACATCCAAAAATGTTTTCTTTATAAAAGTGAGCCTACCAGACTTGGAGGGAAGTTGGGAGAGGAGCAGCTGACCACCATCAGATCTCTCTCTATGTTCAGCAGACACCAGTTACCAATATCAGACTCTACGACAAACAAGATCATAACCTATTAAGTATATATAAAAAAAACAATAATAATAATAATAATAACAACAATGTATACTGAGTGACTAACTTGCAGTCAGAGAGGTGATGCTGCCTGTATTTATATCCACCACTAAAAGATTCTAAAAAAAAAACAAAAATATATCAACTTATTCATCTGATCAAACATGGAACACATAAACATTTAGGAGACTCATGTTCTCTGCTCCAGTTTATTTTTTCCCCCCTCATCTATTTGCTGGTAGCTGAACCTACCTTGCGGCTGCGCTGAGGAGAAGCGACAATAACACGCTGACTGTCAGCAGACCAGCACCGGGGCGACAACTGAGAGCTGTAGATGCCAGTGAAGCCATCTGTGAAGCCATTACGAATGCACAGGAACAACGGTGGAAAAGGTGTATGTTAGGTTTTATGCACAAAGAAAAAAAGGGCATTCACGTGACGACAAGAAATTCTCACCTTCTCTAGGTCTACTAACGACATCCACCACCACTGAGGTCTTCTTAGTGTACCAGTCATACTAAGAAAAAAAAAAAAGTGATGTAAGACAAGAACACAGCCAGTGACAATGTGTGTTTACACACTAAGAAATGTAACTGATTCAAACTTTTTTTTTACTGAAGAGAGTCAACTTTTGCAAAGAGGAGAAAATTAAACTGCATATGTTGAACAGAGGCTCTATTCTGTCTTACCATACAAAGTTTGCTGCACTGCATGTGTGCGCCGTAAACAGAACATTCTAGGTAGACAATCCGGCACTGGTCCGGACTCAGTCTTGGGGAATATACTGCACTGGTGCCTGATGAAAGTTGCTCTGATGGAGACACCACACACACACACACACACGCACACACACACACAAACATGTAAATCAGCAATACTATGCAGCAATGTCCCAAAGTAAATTGTACTAAAACCTTTTAAAATAATTTTTATATCTACCTTATTCAAAAGGTAGCATTATTCAATCATGAACAAAGATCTTGAACGATCAGTTAGCGCTCAGAGTATGTGTTGGGGATGACTCTCACCTACTACCACATCAAATTTTAGCTTAATGTCTGTAAAGTTGACTGGGTTATAGACATTTCTGTGTTTGGTACGGTTAATTGGCTAGGGTGGGAATGTTGAACTGGATAATTTCCAAAAGTTAATCAGTTGTAGATGTGTACAGAATGATAAATTTCTGGACTTTTTGCTAAAAACAAGTCATCACTTACCACATTTTCCACCAGTAAGATCCACGTAAAACAAGGAGGACCTGTCAGAGAAATATAAATGCACTTAAGTATAGGTCTACTCAGACATTGGACTTCAGTGATCAGTGTAAATTGGAAGAACCTTCGATTGGGGCAGTACTTGAGGCCATGTCTGAAAGGCTCGTGCCACCAGCCTACAAAGACCACACCTGTGTCACCTGGAGCCCAAAACGCCTGCGGAGTTAAAAAAAAAAAAAAAAAATGAGTGTCAGCACCCAAAAGGTGCACATGTATTAAAACAACTGCTGCTGCCGCTGCTGTGTTATAACCTGTCCGGGTGAGATGTCATCAGGCACTCCTTCCAACACAGAGACGTTGTCCCCCTCAATGTCCAAAACACAAAGCACTGGATGGCTCTTACTAACCAAGGCCTCTCCCCAGTCCTCGTGGTAGGCAAACTGCTCCCCCTGCAGGAATTAAATTTAACAACACAATAGTGTATCACAATGTAGGACGCAACCTGCAAAATCAAAATTCATTGTATTTTTTAAATAAAACTGAACTGCACTCACTCTCACAGTCTCTTTTTTCTCCACCCTGATGGTCACCTCCTCATCTTCAATTGACGACAACTCTGGTGACTCGGTCTATAAAACAGAAAATAAAGAATTAATCAAAAAGCTATTAGTAATACATGTTTAATTACATACCATCATTTTCTGGTAAACGTTGAACAATACTTGATCTTATCAAGGAAAGAAAATGCATCATTGTTTTTTTGGGGGTATGATACAATAAGTGCTGATAAGGACTGTTGCTTGTAAAACGCAAAGCAAAACAAATGAGATTTTTTCAAAATAGAAGCATACTTAACAAGTTTTTAAATTTCTTTTTTATTTGGAAACAACATTTCTTTTAACAGCACAAATATGCATTTAAAATTGCCATACACAAGACAATCAATTAATCTTTCGAATTAAAAAAAATGATGAATTCCAGCAAACAAGGAATTTGCTTCTTGATATTATATATTTGCTAATTTTGCAGACACACCTGGAAGAAAGATTCAATTTTGGGTCTCTTTTTCTCTGCCACATACAAGAGGTGGGTCTCAGAGTGAGACCAAACCAGGCAGCCAAACTGATCTGAGGACGTAAAACACTGTGTGATTAACACTGATAGGCATAGCAGAAAACTTGAAAACTGAAGAAAAAAGAGGGGAAAATGTTTTGTCTTCTCTAAAGACTTACCATCTTCATAGACTTTGCCATGCTTCTTCAAGGCTGTCAGATTTATGCTCTTTATCTTTATGTTTTTACTCCAGATCTGAAATGAAAAAAAAAAGTTAAGAAAAAAGCCAAAGATTTTTGATTGAAAATTTCAGTTGTCATAAAGTTATAAAAACACACAGCAAGAGGAAATCATAAAAGGCAAAGACAAAGGAGCGCATTATATGTGTGCAATAAAGCATCAAAGTGAAACCATGACACAAATTGAATAATAATAAAAAAACATTGCTTAATCCGATCCAGGCGGACTACAACACACCTCCAAAAACTGCTTCTCCTCTCCTTTGACTGTGCATTCTCTAACAACTGCCTTCATTTCACCAGAAGGAGAGTCCTTACTTAGCACTCTGACATGGAAAAAAACAGCAATGAGATATAGCTCAGATCGCTAAAAGTTAGAAGAATATTTTTACTGTAGATTAAACAGCATTGTACATACTCTCCTTTGATTTCCGTGCAGTTTCCAGAGGCTCCAGAGAAGACCACAGACTTGTCATCGTGGAATACAATGTACTGTCTGCAAAACCTGACATTCTCATTCCTCTCCAGATCACGCTGGCTCCATTCTGCAGGCGAAGGGAAACAAACACGCTGGAAATAAATTTACCACACAGTTGCCAGGACACCTCAGAGGGTCAGACATGACGTCTACCTGTGTAGATGTTGCTGTATTTGCCTCCATACTGAGAGGTGATGACAGGTCCTACGTCTGCTCTACTCAGAGATGGGAACAGGCTGAGCTCTCTGTAGAGTTTGGCAATATCCTCCGGTTTGGTCATCACCTGACAGACAGCGGAACAATAACTGCGTCTCAGTGAAACAAACTGTCTAACAGCGAACAATGTCCTATTCATTTCCTAGCTAGGAAGCTAGCTATCCATAGAAAGTTGGAGTTAACCCAGTTTTAACACAAAATACAGAGAAGGACAGTTGCAAAATACGAATCGCCTATGTTGTGAAACAAAGCAATAAAGTAATAGTTGTTCGTTAAACAAAGTAACCGATGAGTAGGGGTATCTGAAGACGTTTGGCAGTGACCAGGAACTTCCGGTTGGAACTGACAACAAAACAAAAACAGCCGAACCAGTGTTTGTCTGCTAGCTTGACTTGAAAGCTAGCTAATTAGTTCGTTCCCGAAATAGTCACACTGTAACTGAGACAGCTCCAAATTTGCACCCTTTACAATAAAATCGGTCAGTTAGTTACGGTTAATCATACCCGTGACCCCATGCTGTGTGTCGCTAATCTCTAGTACCAATCCAGTTGAATACACAATGAAACCGACGCTCCAGCGAAAAATTAACTCGAGATTTGTTACAGCTTCCTGTTTTCAAAATAAAAAAAAATCATTTAAAATATATTTTTGGTTAAGCCAGGGTAAAATACATCTAGACTGTCGTAATGTTAGATATAACAAAAATTGTAACATAAGTTGACAATTTAACGTTTTTCCACCGATTAGAAAAATGTATTCATAACCGCAATGTAAGCGTTTGCTTTTATTTTGTAGGCATTAAACAACCCAACAGGAAGTAGAACACGAGCTAGCAATGATCTGCTAACGCCCTATCTAGAAAAAAAAATACATTTTTAGAATTTATTTTTTATTTTATATCAAAATACAATGAAATGCACACAAATATGTATTTGCACACGGTATTAAAAAAAAAACAACAACTTTGTGTTTGTGAATGACAGTCGCGCTCGCAGCAGCGGATCTCTCTCAGTCAGCTGGAGTAGGTGGGATCACACAGAGCCAAGATGGCTGACTTTGAGGAGCCGCTGTCAGATGAAGAGAAGGTTTGAAGTCTTTGTTCATTAAAAAAATGTCGTATTTGTACTGGGGTATTTGTGTTTTATGTTTGCGTGCAGTAAATATTAATAACTGAAAAGATAGTACCAGATTTTGGTGGTCTACCCAGATGATAAACTTGTGTTTAAGCTACCATTAGCTAACTAGCTCAGTAGCCCAGTTGGTTAACGGCGGCGATATCAAATGTTGGGAGACTTTGATCACTCACTGGATGCCGTGGTCACTTGTTAATAGTTTAAAAGATGCATTTAAGCTGCATTGTAATGTTTGTTTGGGAATTACACTGAGCGGCAAGTTTCCCCCTCTCGAAATGTTGGCTAACATTAGCCGCTAACGTTACTTTGCTTTTCTGGGTCAAACAGATTCGGTTGCAGCTCAAATAGTTTCCTCGACCTGGAATCAGTATATCATGAGCCTTCAGTTTAGTTGGAGATTCGTAGTGACACTGCATTGAACCAGTGACGGTTTACCACAGCACTGTGTGGCAGCAAAGTTCACAAAAGTAAAAAATAAGACACTAAACTGTCTCCCTGCCACGTAAGTGAATACAGATAAATCATATAAATACCAAGAAGCAAGAAAGTCAACATTCCCCTGATAGCATCAAGGGATGGTTGTTCTAGTTCGTTGACCTTGTATGGAGAAGTAAAGGGACAATTGACACCATATAAAGCCTTATTGTTCCTGTTCAGACAAGCTACTTCTCATTTAGTATCTACTCTGTACAAGTTACACAACAGGAGCAATTCTGTAATTGTAGTCAATTTCCTGAAATCTTAAAACTGAAGTTAGAAGTTACATTCTAATAAGTAATACTCTCATGCACAGCTATTTGACAACAACCGATCAGTGAGTTAATTAGCCTTTTCTAGATCAGTATGCTTTTTGTCAAACATATCGGCATGTTTCATAATCAAGTCTCTTTGTTACCTGCATGAGCCAATAGAGATACGATCTCATGGCTTGCAACCTAATCAGAGGGAAAGGTCAGAGCAGAGAGCCAAGTTTTGTGCCAGAACTCATTGAAACTTTATGATGGGAAACTTGATTTTGAATATATGTTTGTTTTATTTAATGAGTAGTGTCTGCTGTCAGGCATGCTAGCCAGGTCTTGTGTTAGTTAAATAATGACAGCATTAATTGGTTGCATTTAATTTGCTTCTACAGGTCCGCATAGCGGCCAACTTTGTCACCCATGCTCCTCCTGGAGAGTTTAATGAGGTCTTCAATGGTAAGAAATTGAGGATATTCTAGTCAAGATTTTAATCTGTGATACCAGTCTGCCTTTTAATACTGACTATGCCAATACCGAGTCTTAATTCTAAGCTCGATTTTCCTACAACCTTGTATTGCTTTTCTTTAATTCAATGCATTTGTAATCCATCATGTTATTAAACTCCTCATATCATCCGTAGCTTTTTAATAGTTCTCGCAGTAGCACTAATAAGGACACGGGCACATCTGATTGCATCCTTTATACGCTCTAAGGTTTGAGATTCACTGAAGTACGGGTCATTCAGTACTGAAGGTCTTTGAATAAATAAGTAGTCAGCTCTGTGTACTTTGAGACTGAACTAATAGGACTGGGCAAATTTACTTAATCTTTATTTAACCAGGGAGTCCACTGAGATTAACATCTCCTTTTCAAGGAAAACCCATGTAAGGACTGTGTTTAACCAAGCCAATTAAATCAGATAAAATGCATTTGTTGCTCATGGCAAACTTTATACGGTGCAGATAGTGCTGTGTGTTAGATGATGCCAGTGCTGGGGTTGCTTAATGTTTCTAGCTTCTACTCCACACAGGTGTTTCGTCATGTTGTTTCACATCTAACTTAAAAGACTTTCTGGGTGTCGAGGTGTCCTCAGTGATGCAGTACCAATCAAGGAAAAACAGCCCTAATCAGGACTCAGGTTATTGGATTTTGTTGCACTGTGCAAATGATGATTTCTTTTTTTCTTACTAGATGTGCGGCTTCTTCTCAATAATGACAACCTTCTTAGAGAGGGGGCTTCTCAGTAAGTAATATTTGACTTGCATCAGAAATGCAGATTTTCACAATTTGCACTGAAACATTTTGTCTGTTTATTGTTGTGTAGGCCACAATAACGCATCTTTATAGTGCTCATTTTAAAATGTATTTTAAAAGCGTTTTGATGTTTTGAACGTCTTCTGCCTTTTCTCCAACTTGGAATTTTTTTTCTTTCAGCTCGTTTGCCCAGTACAACATGGATCAGTTTACTCCTGCCAAACTTGAAGGATATGAAGAACCGGTAGGTTTTCCTTTCTTAGTCTTGTTTCAAAAAAAAAAGAAGCCAAGCTGCAAGTCAAGAGTCTTCAGTCGATTTTTGTCTCTCCTCTGCAGGTTCTGATCACAGAGCATGGTGACTTGGGTCAGGGACGTTTCCTGGACCCCCGTAACCAGTTGTCCTTCCAGTTTGACCACTTAAGAAAAGAGGTCAGCGAAGTGCAGCCTTATGAAGGAGACGGGGCTCTGAGAAGATGGAGAGACGCCTGCGACACTGCCCTCAGTGCCTATGTCAAAGAGCACTACCCTACAGGAGTCTGTACGGTGCGGAAAACAAAAGCATTTGGCAGCTTGAAAGTTAAGCATCACTGACTGCCTCTTAACCATGGATTTAATATTGGTGTGTTGCAGGTTTATGAGAAGACCGTTGATGGTCAGCAGACAATTATAGCCTGCATTGAGGGCCATCAGTTTCAACCCAAAAACTTCTGGTATGGTGTCGTCCCTCCAAACAGCTGTTTACAATTACATCTGATTATATGTAAACATGTACTGTACACCTGATAATAATAGATATCTTAGATCTTCTAAATCTCTTTTTTTCTTTCTCCACCACAGGAATGGCCGCTGTAGGTCGGAGTGGAAGCTCACCCTTGGTCAGTCCACTGCTCATGTGGTTGGAGTATTGAAAATCCAGGTCAGTGTGCACATTTATTTTGAAAAGAAATGACAAAATAAGTAACCCATACGGAGATTTGGAACATTTTTCTCAATTTGTATTCATTGGTAAGTTAATTGTAAAACATATATCAATGTAAAGACTGACATTTTTTATATTTTGGATTTCAATAACGTATATAAAAAAATGTGGGGACCAAATAGTTTAAACTCTTAAATTCTTTTGAGCTTTGGGACCAAACCTTAACCCTGTTAGACTTGACTGACTCTGTTTGTTCAGATGAAAACCAAAATCAGGGCATCTAGGCGACGTGAAATTAAAGTGGAGGTCTCTCATCTTAAAATTCCATCTAGTCATAAATTATTCAAGTGGTAGCATAATGCGACCAGATGGTTTAGGTGCTTCATAGGGTTAATTTACATTTAGAAGGATAACATTGGAAAATTGGAGTTCACCCTCAGTTTAGGTCATTATGTTCCATTAGGATAAAAACAGGAAGCACACGTCCAAGATTGTCCAAAACCTTTTGTAGGATATTTCCAGTAAACTAAGAAGACGTAGCAGCCTTCTCACAGCTCAGCTCTCGGTCTTATAAGGAGGATAATTTCTCTTTTATTCAGCACGTTCAAGCTGGGCACACCCTCTTCCTGATTTATGTTCAGATTTATAAAGTAAAGGGATTTCTTTATCCCCTCACCAGTCAAAGATAAATAAATCAGAAATATTTTTCTAAACTTCTTTTGTCTTTTATTGTTTAGGTGCACTATTATGAAGATGGGAATGTGCAGCTGGTTAGCCATAAGGAGATAGAAGATTCAGTACCTGTGACTGTAAGTACAATACATTACTTGCATAGCCTGTCAGCAAAGTTTGTACGACAGTTGCGTAGTCTAAAAGGTTGTATGGTCTAAAATGATCATTTTGTGTTTGTTTTTCATAGAATGAAATGCAGACAGCTAAGGAATTTGTTGACATTATTGAGAATGCAGAAAATGATTACCAGGTAAGCTCCCCGTTCCTTACCAAGTGTTAGGTAAATCAACTTTGGCTGGTTTTATTGTTATACAAT
Source organism: Kryptolebias marmoratus (assembly GCF_001649575.2). Taxonomy (NCBI): domain Eukaryota; kingdom Metazoa; phylum Chordata; class Actinopteri; order Cyprinodontiformes; family Rivulidae; genus Kryptolebias; species Kryptolebias marmoratus. The sequence goes on along the minus strand of NC_051437.1, from coordinate 15,629,333 downwards.
TGATATTACATAAATACCGAGACATTTTATCTAAAAAAAAACAGTTGTCCGTTATTTTGTTTTCCTCCATTCCTTGCCCTTAGACTGCGATCAATGAGAACTACCAGACCATGTCTGATACGACCTTTAAGGCCCTGCGTCGCCAGCTGCCTGTCACACGCACCAAGATCGACTGGAATAAGATCTTAAGTTACAAAATTGGCAAAGAGATGCAGAACGCCTAGAGGAGGGTCAGAGACCGACCAGGAAGACAAACACTCTCATGGGCCTACAACCCATCTATATATGCTCAAGGACTAACCAAAGCATAACTATATCAATATGAGGCAAGGAAATAATAATAATAATAATAAAAAATGTAACGCAAGATTTGCTGAGTGTTAGGGACAGGTGTGTTTGCTGAATGGAAAGTGCAGTTGTGAAAAAAAAATGGTTTGGAGATAGGTTATTTTTGGGTGTGTGAGCTGTGTTGGGACATTGTGCAGGGCTGTGCTTAGGGACTGATTCATTTGGAGTTGAAAACAAACAAACAAAAAATCTTCCACTGTTTAAGGAATCACAGAACCATCTAAGTTAAGTTCAGGTTGAGAAGTTCCAATATTTTTGTCTTATTCAAACTGATGTGGAGCTGTGGACAAGCCGCTGCTCTCAGCACCCAGGGCACAAAGCAGCTGATGACAGGAATCAAGCACACCATCACAAACCAAGGATTTTTTTTTTTTTTTTTTTTTTTTTTTTTTTTTTTTTTTTTTTTTTTTTTTTTTTTTTTTTTTTTTTGGACATTGTAGTTGCCATCTATTGTGAATCTGGAAATCAAGTCTACTTCTGAAGTCATGATAATATTAGGAAAACAATTAGTAGTCATATTACATTTTGATTAATAACAAAACGCCTTCTTTCTTGGTGAGGAACACATATATATATAACTGATACAATTTAAGAACAGCACAATCCTTGACATGGCCCTGTCATACAAGTGCTCCTGCTCCGGCATGTTTGTCTGCATCTGTCGGGTCTGAGGGAGAGAGCTCCACTGATGTCTTTCCATTCGTGCAAGTTGTGATGACAAAACTGAAGCTGAAGCCACCTCAGAGCTGCTGCATCCATGATCCATTCTCCGTTCGCTTCCTTTGGCAACATCCGCATCACTGTACAGCTTTTCCTTTGCATAAAAGGAAAACATTGTCATATTAATCCGAATTTATTTGCCAAAATCTCTTTCCTATGGTAAAGAACACCATCCTCCCGCTCATGTGTGTAAATTCCTAATTTAATATGCTTCTTTTTCTTTTCTTTTCTTTGTCGGAGTCTTAGATTATTGCACTCTTAACTGTAACAAACTGTGTAATAATCGATGCCAAGAGAATGCAAAGCAGCTGCCACATGGCGAGATCATTTACTGTAAATGTAACGTTACTCCTGTCAGGCCACGGCGTTCTCTATTACATGACTTCTGAGCAGGCTGACTCTGGGTCAGTTACTTGTTAGCTGTGCTATGTGCTGTGTTCAACCCTTACAGTGTACTACAGCTGTGTGCCGATCAGTTAAAAAACTTCAAGACTGTACTGCCCCATTCTGTTCAAATAAATGGACTGGACATCTTGGCTGGATTGTGTATTTTCCTTCTCGGCTGTGGGATTTAGAGCCTTCCACGAGCCTTGTTTCTATTAGAAGGTTCAAAACCGAACTGTACAAACCACTCTTTAAAGCTTTGGCAGGTTTGATAAAGCCCTTATAATAGGAAAGGGAATGTGCGCATGAATGGATTCATAAACTAGCTTTAATTATTTGTCATAAAATCAAAAGTTAAATACTAAACCCCACTATTACCAGAAGAGACGATATGTGTAAATAATTGGACAGATGTGTCACATTTACAGTAGAAATCTTAAAATTTTATTGGTCAGTATGTTCAAAATTATGAATCACTTGTTTATTTATTCATTTTTATTAGAAAACATGACAGTGTAGTATTGTTTGATTTATTTGAAATAGAAATCAAGCATTTCTGAGTAAAAAAAAAAAAAAAGCAAGTGACAGCAATGTAGTGCAAAATGTTCTTTCCCTTTTCAAGACGAGACTCAGTGATTTCATGACGGCACGTGCATGCGACGTTCGTTAAAAGGAAATGCACAAAACTGAACATATTTACAGCAGAACAGTATTTCTGGAGTCCATCTCCATAAAAATTGCATAAGGACTCATCAGACAAAAAGTTAAACCTTTTTTTTTTTTTTTTGTGTAAAACAGTAGCAACGTATTTGCTTTGCCCCACGCTCCAGCTCTTTTCTTGCCCTGTGGGTTTGAACAGTCTGTTTTTACTGGGACCGGACCGACAGGTTGAGCGTTCGGTGACCAGAAAAACAACTGCTCTACGATAAACTCACCTTAGCTTTTCTTCCGTAAGAGGAAAAGAACAATTAACAGATCTGCTTCTTTTCTACATGTCGTTTTCAAACATTATTAGATGGAAAACGACTCATAAATACTTAAATTCTAAAAAAAAAAAATCAACTTAGTAATTCTACATAAAACAGCAGTGTTAAAGTAAGATATTAAATCTAATAAAAGAATCCAGAATATATTTTTAAATAGTTCTTTTCTGATAGTTTCTCAGGTTTGGTATAGAGGTAGGGGTGCAGGAAACTACATCTGTTCCAACACTGAAGTGTCTTGATTGATGATTTTTAGGTGGTTTGAAGATGGGGAATTACAGTAGCGGTTGATTTTTTTTTCCCTCGCTTGTTTAGCAGTTAGTTTGCATAAATTGGTCATTAACTACTGGAGGATAAAACCAGGTCCGATTCCGTGGCTCCCTCCTTCCCGTTGTTGCCGTGTCCGCAGTTCCCCGTCAGCTCTGGGAAGAGGCTGGTCCGAGCGGAGTGACTCGGTGAGCCCGGAGTTGGGCTCATCATGCCCGGCCTTTTGTTGGCTGCGAGTAGAGGGTGGGTCCTCTCTGAGCGGGGAGTGAGAGGGGAGCGGAACCCCGGAGACAGCGGCCCCGAAGAAGGGGACCTCGCCCCCGTAGGAGATGCTAGATTGCGGTAGTCCGTTCCGAACGGAGAGCTGCTGATTGGTGACAGCTTGCCTCCGGCCTGCTGGCCGGTAAAGCGGGACAGCACCTGAGTGACGGTGCTGCGGGCCAGCTGCTTGGCTGAACTGTGCTCCGGCGGAGGGGTGGAGCAGGTGGTCGGGGAGAGGTCCCTGGGGGAGAGGGGGCCGCCATGCTGCTGCTGCTCCAACTCGGCCTGGGTCTGGAACTTGTGCCGGGCGGCCTGGAAGCGCTGGTTGACTCCGGCCTGGTAGGCGGACTGAAGGAAGCTCGGACTGCCCAAACGCTTGGCCAGAACTGGAGAGGTGACGGGGGAGCAGGAGAGGGAGGATGACGCCGTGCTGGAGGGGGAGTGAGGGGGGAGGTGAAGAGGTGAATACGGAGGTGCTGCACTTCCATTTTCCACTCCATTTTCTGCTCCTCTCCCCTCGTGCGCTGACGAGTCTGTCTCTTTATGAGCGTTAAGGCCATTGACCTTTGACCCCAGGGTGGATTTAGGGGCAACATTTATCTTTCCATCTGGCTCAGTCTGAACAGAGGTGGACATCATCACTGGGGACGTGTTCGTCTCCGTCACAGCTTGCTTTGCCTCTTTTTTCAAACCTTGACTTTCAGCCAAGCTCTTTTTCAGCTCCTCCACTTGCTTTGTCAGCTCCCCGCTCCTCTCCTCCTCTGCTCCGAGTCTGGCTTTCATCCGCTCTCGTTCTGCGTCGAACTCTGCCAGCTGCCCTGCCGAGCGAGCCTCCAGCTGGGCCGCCCTGCTCCTCTCGTTCTCGAGGACGGCCTGGAGTTTCTCACGAGCGCTCGTCTCTTCTTGCAGCAGCGCGTGGAGCTTGGAGACCTTCTGGGCCTCCTCCTGAGCCTGGCTGCTGGCCTTCTGCAGCTCCAGGGTCAGGTTTGAGGAGAGCTGCTTCTGCTGGGACAGCGACTCCTCCACCTTGCTCACCACCTGAGCTTGTTCCTTCTCCAACCTCTGCACTGTTGCGCGCTCCACCTCCAGCTAGAACATAACCAAAAAAAGAAATGCATCAAGGTGAGGAAGTGCTTCCATTTTTAACCACAAGGAGGCAGCATTGCACAGTTTAAGTTTTTTTTTCCCATTTCTGAAAACATATCAGCTTTGTGATATGATTTCAACTTCTTAAATTAATCCAATTCCAACAGGTGTCTTTAAAAAATTGACAAAATAACAAAATAATCACCCGCCCCCAAACAGCAAAAGGTGGCCAATAATGTTTTTTGCCCGAGTCTGTGTATATGTGACTGTCTCTTACCAAAATATCTCATGAACCACTGGATGAATTTTGATGAAATCTTCAGGAAATAAGCACTGGATGTACATCTATAATTGATTAACTTTTAAAGTCAATCCAATTCAATATGGACGCCACCCACCAGCTAATCAACTTTAGCCAACACAGGCACATCTGGCTACAGCTCGATCAGTTTTACAGATATTGTGCTAAAATTTGACGTGGTGGCAACTGAGAGTCCTTCGCAGCACACACTCTGAACGTGACATCTTGCCGTATTACATGAGACAGAGCAAAAAGTTATTTTCAAGGTTTGACCCAATTGGCTACAAGTCAATCATTTGTCACAATAAGATGATCTGAGTTTAGAAGTCTGGCATGAAAGGTGGTGGGCGTTATGAATTAAGAAAAAAAAAATTCTAGATTTGAACTTGATTAGACACCAACAGAATTAATTGCTAAACATACAAAACAATGAATTGATGCTCACAATGACTAAATGCCTCTTGTTTCTGTATCCACTATTTGAATTTGGCAGCCCATAATAAACCGCACTTGCTGTAATTTAGGTCCACCTGAATCCTAAAGAGGCAGGAAAAAAGAAACTACGTGTTGTTTAAGTGTCAGAGAAGACACAGAAAGGGGACACTGCTCACATTGCACCTTGGAAAAGAACATTTTGCTGGCGAGCAAAGTTAATGGAAACCTCAGTTTCCCATGAGGTCATTAGAAGCTGACCGATTAAAACCTTTGATGATTATTAGAAGGAAATGGAAGGTGATAAAGTACAACTGTGTGTGTGTGTCTGTGTGCATGGTTTAAGCCCCATAAAAACACCAAAGGCAGGAGATCCTAAGGAAGAGACTCAGGAACCCACTGTTACATAAGCTCCCTGTGTAACTGTGCTCACAGTGTGTGTGTGTGTGTGTGTGTGTGTGTGCGTCAGCTGACCTTGCATTAGACGTGGACATCCATTATCTCGGGTTTCCTGAGGCCATAAAGCCCCATGGCTGCTGGACAACTAAACAATGGCCTCTTCCTCGTCTGTTTCCCCTGGAACAGTTCTGTGCTTGTGCGTACGGTAAGAGTGCCTTTGTGTGTGTGTGTGTGTGTGTGTGTGTGTGTGTGTAATTTAAAAGGGCCAAGCCCTCTCCACCCTACTGAGTTACATAGTGGAGCTGCACTGATGCTTCCCTGCTCAGTCACTAAGTTTTACATCATAGCTAAAACCGAGCACACAGTATAAATTCACACAGACACAGCAGAGGCAGACTGTACGTTTGACCCGTCAGACTGACCTGTTGGAGCACTTTGTCTCGTTCTGTTTGCAACATGAAGGTGAAATCAGCACGCCGTGCAGAGTCCTGGCTGTATCGCCGTTTCTCCTCCTCCAGGTCAGCTATCATCTAACAAGAACACAGACAATAGTAAAAACAAAAGACAATACACAGTTAGGGTTTTTTGTTTTTTATATATATAAATGCAAATCTTGAAACTAATCTCATTCACTAACAAATGATTTTACTTTAAATTACATCAATGTAATTCAGAGGTACAGTAAATGTGCAGCATCCCACTTGTAAGCAAAGCTAGAAAGTGCCTCACCTATTATTTCTGTGTGTGTGTGTGTGTGCTGTCAGTTGTTAATGTCAAACTAATTCACGCATGTTGTTCTTCACACACCCATCTAGCTTTCTGTACAAGTGTGGGTCCCACTGTGATACAAGCAGGATCATACCTCCAAACTACAACTCTCCAAAACACAATTCTGCACGTGGGTGTGATTCGCCACCTACCCTCCTGTGTCTGCTCTCGGCAGCAGTCAGCTGTCCCATCATCCTCTCCTGCACCCTCTTGCAGTGAGTCATGATCAGTTTCAGCACAGCCAGAGGGTTCGGGCCCACTGGCCGAGCCTGCAGATGCGTTTGAGGCTGCGCGAGCGTGTTCTGTCGCTCCGCGGCTTCGTTGTCCCGCTGCAGGGCCAGGAATGGATCGCTGAGGTCATACTGTCCGTAGTGCTCCTGGACGAAAGCATCCCTGTGTTGGGCCTGACGGATGAGCGTACGACAAAACACGTGTAATTAGGTTTTGAAGTACAGCAGGGCTCATTATGTCCCGTTCGTTCCTGACTGAGCAGAAATCCTTGTTCATGTAATATTTGATAGGATGTTTCCTTTCTACTATTAAGCACAGGGTAAAGAAAATAATGGTTGCTCGTTATAAAATAATGTATGGAAATTAAAGGCCTAGCAATCTTTGAAGGAATGCTTATAACCCACTGTCTTGTGTTTTAGACCTAGATAATCTTATATTGAGAGGTAAAGGGGTTGTAGCTGTTCTGGTTAAACCTTAAAAATAACATTAGCACAAATATTGCAATATTGAATTATCTCACATGATCTATTAGTGTTTGGATCATGTATTGTGAATGACTCTCAGCTACTACTGCACCAAATTTGAGTGAAATATCTGTAAAACTGACTAAGCCATGGCCAATTTTATGTTTGCTAGGATTCCAGGAGGTATTCCAGTGAATACATTCAGAGAGCTTCCTTAAATTCTGCTTAGTGATTCATGAGACATTTTGCTAACATTATAGACAAATGAACACACACACAGACATTATCACTCTGCTTCTGGTGGCTGGCGATAATAAGCAAACAAGACATAGTTTGGAAGACAGTGTGCATCAGTATTTGCTCAGGAAGTCAGTGGTGCTGTAGTCAGCATGAGCTCAAGCAGATGGTCGTTCCTGTCAACCCAAACACAAAGAGGTGAGGCACTGCTGTCCAACCCCCACAAGGGGCAGATGTTAACTCCTCCCTCGGGATGCAGGGGTGAAGGACTGAATCATTAAATCTCTCTTTCACGCACACACACACACACACACACACACAGAAGAGCTTTTAATAAGTTGCTAGATTAACTGAAACATATTTGCTTTAAAAAAAAAAGGCTCACAAGAACCCAAATCTTATAGCCAACCTAAACTAATTTTCCTTTGCTCCACATTGCAACCTGATAGGCCCTGGCTGACCTCAGTCCTGGTCACAGTGTCACCAGGGGGTCTCATTAGCTCCAGAACAGTTAGCTGGTTTGAGCTTTGAGGCGCTCGAGGTCAACTTGGAGTCAAAGTCCTACTTCTCGAAGCACATGTGAAAGACATCACACCACGTGCCTTCAGGACACCTATACTTTTCTCCTCATGGAGTCTTCATTAGCGACTCCAAACCACGAGCTCCTGTTGTTCCTCAGCACAGGCTGGCTTTCTTGTGTTGGTTCACTGCCATTTTATGGAAAATACCCCCGTCTGATTCTGCATGTCTGTCGTCTTTTCCTCACTTGCTCTGGCACAAGTAAGGATGCTGCATTTGCAGATTTTTTTTTTTCTGTGAATGAACAAAGTATAAAATCCTTAGTAAAGTGTGGCCTCGTGGATTGTCCTCTGATCTGACTCTGTAGGAGTCTAAAAGTGAAAGAGAGTATTAGTGATTAGTGTAGATGTGTGTTAGTTTCTGTTTCCTTAACAGGAAAATGTGAGGTTCAGTGTAGGCTTTTACGATAAAGCATTAAAGCTTCTTCATCTAGACAGAGACAAAACTGCAGCTTTCTTTGTTAACAGTCTCAGTCTTCATGCCACAACCTTTAAATAGACCATTAAAGGCTGCGTGCGCTCTGTCTGCATATGTGTGTGCAGAGGCCCAAACTTAGGATCTGGTCGCTCGTGTTCTTTTTTTTTTTTTTTTTTTGTCAGGATAGGTCTGATCATAATGACAGGGTGTGTGTTCCTTTATGAAAGGGCACAACAAGCAAATCCAGTCGGCTGTAAAAGCTCTCATCCCTGCCCAACTAGTGACGACAAATATCTCTTATAGCAAGTTGTGGGAAAGAACACATTATGCAAAAACAACTTACAAGTGTACTTTTGCATTTTAAACGCCGTTGCCTTTGAAACGGACGTGCTTGAGCACGTTGCCTTCTAATGCATTCCTGCTGCCAAGGTGCGAGAGAAAAACCTGATGCCTTTCACCTGAAAAAGTCCTCTGTTAGTCAGGTTCCTACAGCCTCGAGGAATAAATGTGGCCTCTGTGCACATAAAACAGCCGCAGCGTCCAGTTTTCTGAGTAAACCTCTAATGATTGTCACACATTGACCTCAGCAGACAAAAATCCCAGCTCTAAATGGGACTGATTTTATTCCACTGATTACAAAACTGCAGATCTTAGTCATTCGTGAAAATCTTCTTGGAAGCTCAACTTTGTGCTTAAATTGTGAATATGCCTACTTAAAACAGGTCACAGAATAAATTGCATTATCTATTAAGTTCAATTTAAACAAACCAGTAAACTTACAAGATGAATAATTTTGGACAAATTGAAGAAACCAATGTTGCTGGAAAAGAATCTACAAATGAAGCATGCAAACTCCAAAATGTTGGCCTAAGAGGTGATTTGCGGATGAAAAATAATCCTTTTTTTTGCAGATTGAACAGTAAACACTAAAACATACGCGTAAGGAGACCATGATGTCAACAATAGGACCTTACAAATGCACAAAAAAAAAACAACAGGACTTTATAAAACACAGATGGAGTCGACAGAACACAACAGGTGTGCTGGTTACAAATCTAGAGCAGGCGTGAGAAAGAAATGAGAAGGCAAGACTGACAAAGTAACTAATTCTGCAAACTAAAACAGGAATTAAAGTCACACAACAACAAAACACACACCAAAATCAGTGAATATGAAAAAAATTCTAGTCTATTTTGTGATCAAGTTTTAAATTTTGTCTTGTGATATTAATCTACACATGCATTCATGGCAGCGGTTCACTTTACTAAGTTCAATTCAAAAAAAGATCCTGGAAAGGAAGCCATAAAACTTATAGTCAGAAGAGGGGAAGGTTAACTTAACACAAGTAAATATAGTATAATAACCTACAATATAAAACTCAAATACTGTAATTCTTCAACAAGACAGGAAAGAATGAAGCTAATGAGTAATTAGTGTTGAGAGTGTAGAACTCCACAGGACACTGAACGCACCGTCAGTGAAACCACTCTGGTTTAAAGTCAGCGAGATTTCAGGCCGTGGAGATGGGAAAGTTTTTTGGGGACGTTGGTTCAGCAATTTCTTCTGTTCCCCCTTGATGTTTTTTTAGAGACTCAGATGCCAAATAGGAGATATTTTAAATTGGAAAAATATGGGGAGGTTGATAACGGCCGCTGACATTAATCTGTGACTCTGGAAAGTGGCAGAATTGCCACATCTAAAGTAAAGCATGAATACAATTGGTGAGCTTTGTGAGAGGAGTCTGGTACGTTTTAAGTTGAAAGTGAGGAAAAACTATGTAAATTGGTCTCTGCACACTTATTTTCAATTAAGTATACTTTTTTTTATTTCTGTGTGTACAGGTTAAGTTCACACTTCCTTTGAAGGTGTAAACTTTGATAGAATAAAAAAGGAACTTGTAAGATTCTTTAAATGTGTTCCATTTGTATACTTGACCCGTGAACACGGCTTGAGTCTTTAAATAGAATGAAATGAGACAAAGACAAAGAGGGAGTGAGAAAAAACAAGCTGTTTGGCTTATGCTTTTTGAAGTATAATTAGGTTTAGGGCTCAGGCCATATCCTCCACACCTCCCACCCACACATTAACCACAGATGGCCCCTGAGATAACAGAAAGACACCAAACAAAACCCCTCGGAGTAATGTTTAACTCAAATATTATCATCAGGAAGCAGGTGGTCTCAGCCTTTGGTCAGACACTGCTTTTGGTATAACATTTATTATCACAAGGTGTAACGAGGAAGTACTTTAGTTTATCTTCGGACTGGGTAAAAAATTAATCTGCGAGGCGGTTCGCTGGCAGCGGCACACGGGCAAACTTTTACATGAAATCAGCTTTTTATTTTCTGAGACCGCCCGTCGTCTCGGTCTGGCCTGGCTCCTGTGATTGTTTCGGTTTTATTTGCGGTGGACAAATACTCTCCTGTTCAGTGCAAACAGCAGGGAAGGGTGGAGATAGATATCAATCTTTGTTTCGAAGTTCGGGCGAAAAAAAAAAGGCTGTCGTGAAGAAGGCATGGTTACTCAATCAGTGTTGCTGTAACTTGTGTGAGCGCCAAAAAACAGATAAACATCAGAGTCGTCGCTGTTGTCTGAAAATGCCCTCTTTTAAGGCCTCAAATAGTTGACATCACCTACTATTGCGTTAAAGCATTATTACAGGTGTTACAATGCTTTAAAGGCAGACCTCCTTATAGTGACTGCTTTTCTTTTTGTTGTTTTGGTTTTTCTAACCCCTGTTTCCCCAACCAGTCTAAATTGGACTGTGACTCTTCGGTAGAAGCAGAAAACACCCTCTTATCTGAGCAGCCCACTCCCCCCCATCTCTATTGTTTCTGTAGTCAAGGAAACACGTCAGTCTGCAAAATTAGACAAAACATTTTAGGATTACGGGACATGACATCATATAAGCAACAACAAAAAAAAGTCCTCCTGACAAGAAAAGCAACATTTGCACACATAATCCTTGCTTTTTTTTTAGGTAAACAGTTGTCAAACAGCAATAATAATTATTCCAGACCACTAATTAATGTCTTAAAAGTAGCTGAGAGGACTGAGTATTTCAAGAGCAGGTGTGTTGCAATGCCTGCAGAAAACTTTTGTCTATGCTCAATTTGAACAAGGGTAATAATAGCATCGGACTCCAACAGAGAAGCACAATTGTCAGAGCCAAAAATATGCCACACCTCTTGGAATGCAAGAACTGTTCGGTGCGAGTTCTCCGGAATGTTCCCTCTAGTAAAACTGCTAGTTTGTTTTCTTAGCGTTAAGAACTGGAAGCAGTACAATCAGGAATCTGTAGAGACAAGTCCCAGAAGTGACGCCACCTCGGGTTGTATGGGAACGCCAACGGAGTTCTACGCTTTCAGGGGTTCGTAGTGTAACGTGAAGGCTTAAAAGCAATACAACACCGGGGTTACGAGCAACCCGCGTGCACCTTAAGCGCCTGCTGCTGCGAGGAGAACAACATTTTAAGTTGGTGAAGTGTGTAAGACAGAGAAGGACAACTGGAGTAGACCTTTCTAGGTGCTATTAATGCACAAAGACGGGGCGTAGTATTGTCTTGCTATTGAACGCTGATGCTCTCTTCTGCACACAGTCTGCCCTGGAAATGACCAGTCAGTAAAGCTGCACAGGCCCTCAGTGGGAACAAGGGAAGTCAGTGATTTGAGCCTAAAACACTGTACATCAAGTAGGGTTCTGTAGAAAAAGTTATGAACGACAAATATTTGAATTACTGTAGATAGCTCTTTGAACAACCTCAATTCGGAGAAATAGAGCATAATTTTAACGAGTTGACAAACTAATGGCTGGTCTGAGCAGGCCCAAAAGCAAAGTGGGTTGTTTTCATCTTTAAACAACTGTATTCCAGGCTGAACTGGAAGTGCTACAGCTAGCTGCCGCTAACTGTGCTTGCAAATAACCATAAAATTCAATGTAAATAATTGTAAAATTCAAAACTGTCAACAATGTAAAGGTTTATATTGTCTTTTTTTTAATGTGGGGAGAATTTTTGAAGACTAGATTTCTTTGTAAGAAGGCACCAATCCACTTTGGATTGATCCCAGTCTGACTAGTCATTAGCTTGTCAGTCTGGGCAGAATTAAACTATTTTTCCAAACTGACGCCATTCAGTGAGCTATCTTTCCACTGGACCCCCTCCTCAAAAGATAGAGACCACCAAGGTATGCGTATGTCGGGGTTGGAGTAAGACAGATGAAGGAAAACAAGAGGCAAGAAAGTGACCAAACTGTGCACTCGTCCTAGCGGCGTGATTGAGTTTTGAGTGAAACTCTGAATGCTTCAGATTTCAGTTAGTGCCGTTGCTATGGCTTTCTGCGGTGCCATGGCACTGAAATTCTTTCACGATTACAGCCACAAAAGCCCTCCAGATAAGCTTCCCCAACGAGGCCTGTGTGTTTCAACAAAACAGTCATGGTTGGCTTTTTTCCTTTTTTTTTCTTCTTCTTCTTCTTCTTCTTCTTCTTCTTCTTCTTCTTCTTCTTCTTCTTCTTCTCATCAAAGATTCACAACTCCAGACAATGAGTCAAGCATTCATGGGCCGGAGCAGTTTCACCCAAGCTTGGGACAGCTGCTGCTGTAGTTGTGAGTGTGAAAAAGCAGCCAGCGGCACGGAGAAAGCTAATTGGACTGGACACACACACTGAGGAGCATTGTTGCTGAAGTAAAGCTTCACTCTTTCAGTAGAACACGAGTGAATGAGACGCTAAGAACAAAATAAGGGATGTAAGGGACAATTACTGGAGAAAACGTCCTCTAATTCTAGACAGCGGCGAGATTGAGGTTGAGTAATGGTGTGCTTCACAATGTGTACTTTGGTGAGTCAAGCTTGTCCGAAGTCTGAGCGGTCCCAAGTTGTCTGGGTCACCTCTGCCTTCCTCTGTTGGAGCTTCTTTAATCACTCTCATAGCCTGTTTTAAGCATTCCAAACACAGCTTGATACAGGTCAAACAATTGCTGCGAGGTTTTTGAAGTACGCACACGAGACAACACGCCACAAAGGCTCAAAATTCATCCTCTCTGACTTTGACTTTGACCAAGTTTTACTTTTGTTGAGGAAAAAAAAACCAGTTTGTCACTCAAGACACATTTGAGACACCACCACGCATGACTCGTCTGCACTCGATATGGTTATACCCACATGGGAACGGTGCCGGAGACTGGTCTGACCAGCAATAATACCGTTGTTGTGTTGTAATAAAAGGCTTAGGAACCCAAAATAGGCCCTTTGCCATTGTCTCCACAAGCTCTGTTTCCTCAAGTTCCTGTTTACACATCCCCTCCCAGCTCGCTCGCATACTTTCTGCCGATGTAATGCTGACATTTTTAGTAATAAATAGCGCAATGATGATGGTGTTTTATTAAATGGAAAGCTCAGATAGCGGAAACATTACTAAGCACATAATAGTTCTATTTGTGTATGTACGCTCTGGTGTTATTGAGAAAGAGTGGGATTTCTTATCAGAAAACTCACTCTGAGGGTGTGTATGACTACATCCTGAGCTTCGAGTTCTCCCTCCAGAATACTCAGGAGCGTCAGCAGTTCTGCTCTGCTCAGAGCCTCCACATTCATCTTCTCCACCTGAAGCAAGAAAGACAGGAAAATGTGTCATAAAATAAGCCAACAGATGTAATACTATCATCAGAAGAATCCTAAAAATGAAGAAAAAGGGAATGCTTTAGAGATTTATTAATGGATTTATGTGTGACACAGAGAAAATTGGATCGTTTGATTTGTACAGAAGTAATTTACAATGGGACATGTGGTCCCATCTGTGGCCTCCCCGGGCTGTGCTCAGGGTTATAAACAGGAAGCTATTAGCATATCTGCACATTTACTGGCTTTGGGACTGAAGCCTGTCTGCTCTGTTCAGTTCCTCTAAATCCTAAGGTTGTTAGACAAATTTGATTTCTTCAAACACTTAAAAAAATGTTTGTTTGTTTTAACATCTTAGTCATCCTGCACTTAATGGCTTTATCCTGTGATTCATCATGTAGGCCCTGTGGGATCACAGAGGCCACACATAACGCACTTCACACAGCTGGCATTAGCTGGAAGGCTGTAAGAACAGCCCAAAAGTTTTTCGAGCGATGAAGTTGCCGTCAGATCCGTTCCTTGGAATGCGTTTGCTCCCCTGTGTGTTAATTACGTGTTTAACAAGGTAGACGTGAGCTGTAAAGTCTGATAACAGAGGCTCTGTTATGATCAGCTTGTCGTTCACGCTCCACACTGTGTTCTGATTAAGTGCCAGTGTGCCAGATTAAGTTACTTGGCATTGTTTTTTTTCTGAAACTGTGCACGACTCTTACACAAGACATCTCTGTGACGATCTGCCACGTGGGTCTTAAATCTAAAGCGGCCCAGCTGAGTTTAGATCTGCCGTAGGCGAAGGCACGGAACTTTTATTGTTTTGTTTTTTTAATTAAACCGGCAAGTAACTCCCATAGGGAAACACCTGCAATCAGTCGTTCTTTGCTCGGGTTTTGTCTGAATTAAGAGCAAACCCTTCCCTCTCACAATGAAAAACGAGAGTGTTTACGTTCTTACAGAAGCGTCCCAGAACATTCTCTGTCCCCCCCAAAAAAATTCCTTGGTGTTTTCGGTGGCTAGCCACACACTCATAACAGAGCAGAGCATGGATCTGTTTTCTTTTTTTTTTTTTTATTTACAAGCTACTAACTTCTTTGGGATTTTCAAAGTGGTTCCCAGCCTTGCCTATAATCACACATTTGGTTGCATACTTAGATATTAATTTAAGTGTGAGTGTGCGTTTTAGCTGTTGGCCTGGCTTCCTATTTGTCACTCGATATCCAGTCTTTACAAAATCAGCTACCATGGAAAAATCCTTCCAGCATTCCAGGGGTACCCACACCATGGGAATGGTGAAGCCCGCATACCCCGAAGCGCCAATGGATGGTGCAGCCTGGCTGTGTGAGATCACACAAGAAACAGCCAAGATGAGTAATTTCATGGGTTTGCTTTAATATAATGCAAAGACGCAGAAAGCGCCTAATAGGATTTGTTGACTAAGTGAGGGTGAAAGTGAGACTGTCATGTTCCAGCATGTGTACCTGCTACAGTATCACCAGAGGCAACTTATTGTTTTATTTTTCTTGTTTGTTTTTGTTTGTTTGTTTGTTTGTTTGTTTTTATACCTCAGATAAGGTCAGAGCTGAAGATAATGAAAGGTTGTGTTTTCTCAGGAACAGCACACAATCCACCTGCCGACATCATGGGTCTTTGTCTGACACATGGGGACTGTCATTATGTTCAAAGATGGCACCACAGACCTCACCAGAAAACATCGCATTAGCTATCATTAATAGATTACCTCTTGTGAAAATGGAAAAATCAATACTGCATCACTATTACTGAACTCACGCCCATTTGAATGAAGCTGAACTCAACACAAACCCCCTGCAAACTCCACCATTGTTCTGTTTATTTGTGATTTATTTATTATTATCGGGTTCTGTCCGATATTTGGCTTTAAAGTTTCACGGCAAAGCCACATATTGTGCAAGAAAAGATCAGTTTGGGTGAGACCTACTTCTATTTGTACTTTTACCTTTTTCCCCCCACTAAAACAAAAAAAGCTAATCCAAAGTATAGATAGTATCTCTAGTCGCCCGTTGGCTGTTTCCTCAGCCTACCGTGTGAACGTACCTTCATGCGCTCTTGTCTGTTCGCTTTAATTGTTCTCCAAAACCCCAGAAATGAGACTCCACAACACCATGAATCAAAGCACTCCACTGTCACAGGCGCTTCTCTGCTCTCGGGCGAGCGTGAACAACAGACGTTCAGTGACGAGGCGGCCGGCCAATCACGGAGCGGCAGTGTAGCCAAACGGACCAATCTCTGCGCGAGTTGCCTGAAAAGGGGCGGGGATATGGGTGTTCCCGGGTCTGTGGGATAAACCTCTTTGTTTCGGACGTCCAACGGTGGATCTCTGCACACTCGTGTTCTGTTGTGATTCTGCTGTCGTAAAAAAAAAAAAAAAATGTTCGCGTTTTATTGCTCCTCATGTTCTTGGTTAAACCGTGAAGTGCACTGTATTACACTGAAAGTACAGTTCTTTTTGTCCAGGGGCATTAAAAATGTAACTAAAATAAAATAAAATAAATGATCAAAACGTGCCTTCTCTCCCTCGCAAACAACTCGCATATTTACGTCCTTGAAAACTATAACGAACCTTTTATTTTTAATTACCTGCAAACACCACTCCCTCATTTCATAAATAAATAAGAAAGAAAAATGGGAGGACTGTTTCTCACGATGTTTCAACTCCCCTTTATGGCTAAATGATAGTATCACACCTCAACTGTCCCACTCATTTCACAGGAGAACATTACAATAAAACTATAAAAAATTTACTCAGTTAGCCTGTTTCTACCTTCTAAATCCAGCTCATAACCAGTCTAATTTTTCAAACAAAAATATTCACTTCAGGTGAATTGTGACTTCTTAGTTTAAGTTTTTATTATATTTACTAGAGCCCTATCTATCTATCTATCTATCTATCTATCTATCTATCTATCTATCTATCTATCTATCTATCTATCTATCTATCTATCTATCTATCTATCTATCTATCTATCTATCTATCTATCTATCTATCTATCTATCTATCTATCTATCTATCTATCTATTGGACAGTAGAACATAGACAGCCTATTAAATGGTCTCATGGTCTTTTCTTCTTTTGTTCCCTTCATAGACCTGTGTTGTAAAGAAAGAACAGCATGAGAACAGAGGCTTTTGTAATAGGATGTGTGTGCACATCATCCATCACCTTTCATTGCCAGAGTTTTAGACTAAAATCATCTTGTGCTGCAAAATGACAGAGTTGTAGCCATTTTAGTTAAACCTTGAAATTAACATTATTTTGAGAGTATTTCTTGGGAATAACTCTCAGCCGCTACCGCCTCAAATTTGAGCTCAAAATCTGTTAAATTGACTGAGTTAGACCTGCTTTTGTGTTGGCTATTGTTGATTAGCTGCACTGGATTGACTCCAAAAGTTAACCAGTTGGAGATGTACATCAAATGACAGCTTTATGAAAATGTCATCAAAATCCAACTAGTGGTTCATGAGATATTTTGCTAACAGACAAACAGAGTTGACTTCCAAGGTTAATGCTAAAGTTTTAGGTCAAGATCTTGCACAACAAGTAGCATTTGAAATCTGTGTTGTGAATGATCCTCGCCTACAAACACCAATTTTTTAGCTCAATCCCTGTAAAATTGACTTAGTTTTAGACATTTTTGTATTTTCTAAGATCAGTTGGTTGTGGCAACCATCTTGAATTAGATTGGCTCCGAAAGTTAAGTTGTAGATGCGCATCCAATGATTATTTCCTGAAAGTATCATTAAAGTCTGTCCAGTAGTTTGTGAGAGACTGTGCTAACGAACAGCATTGACTTCAAATAGTTATTGGCATAATTATAAAACAACAAGAAAAACAAGACTGTTTCCCCACCTGAATATTTTGATATTTAGAAGAAGACTTGTAAGATGGAGCCACACTGTAACCTGCACACAGTTTTTTTTTTACATTTTCTCAGTAAGCATACTATAACATCACAGCCAGGGAGAAGTAATTACAATAAATTTGGGGATTTTTTTTTCTTTTGATCAGATTAATATAACATTTCCTGTCCTTGTATAAAGCTGATAAAACATTTCATTTGAACAAGATGAATAAAAGCAGTAAAAGCAGAGCCACATGAGGCCTTTTTAGCTTTGCCTATTTGGGTCTAATTCAAGTCAAATTCTTCAGTCCACACCTGTGAAATGAAAAACACAACCACCCAGGAAATACTGACCACAGGGAAATGGCTGTGAATTACAATAAGGCTATCAGATTTAAACTTCCTACCCTTTACAGTCTTCACAGTGAAACAGTATCGCTGAGAAGTTATTTGAAATTGTTACAGCCTGTACATTTTCACCCTGTAATTTTAACTTTAAAAGATAATGAAAGAAAAGAACCATCAGATGTCTCTGGTGCACAAAGGAACGACACCACAATTGAAATACTCTAAAAATGGAAAGGTGTATTACATTTTTGTAAACATGAGTTATTTAAAACTGTCAATAAATGAGAATGGCAGTAGATATTTTTCTTATTTAAATTTTTGTGGGAAATTGTACTATAAATAAATAAAAATTCTTGATGAAATGCCTACTGAACGACTGCTGTATTTTTTATCGCCACATATTTTCAGCTCTAACAGTTTGATGAAAGCCTTGTTAAAAACTTGGGCAGGCAAGGCAGCGAGCAATGTGCATTCTTTAAAAAAGAAATGCTACTTTTATTTCCAAAAAGTGTTTAGTCGAATATTTAAAAAGAAAACTTGTTAATTGAACAAAATGAATATACAGCACATGCACATATATGCAGGCATTTAGATGAGTGGTACTTCAGTTAATTCTTGAACATTTTTTATGTACCATAGCTCACATCCACTGTCCTCTAAACTTTTGTGTTTCCACTTTAAGGCAATACATTGAATGTCTTCATGCATTTGTCTCGTAATGTCAGACTTCGCTGAAGGTCCAAAGGATCTTTCTTTGCAATGGCCAACTTTATCACTGAGAGTGAATCACATGCCAGTGAAGTTCCTCGGCAATACTTCAGGAGAAGGGATAAATATCACAACCTGAGCATAAATCTCAGCATCGTTCAGCCCTGCACACCTTTAAATACACCTTTAAACCAACTTTGATACTGAATGATGAAAACTGCTACAAACTTCATCTTGAGAAAACCACAAGGTTAAAGCAAAAAGACTCGAGAGTTCATAAAACTGACCAAAATCTTCTGACGTTTGACCTCAGTGTTCAAAAGTAAAATACCGTTGACCCTAAAGAGGCATTAATTTGACAAAAAAATATTCAGGGGTTCATATTTCACATTCTTCTCCTTTAAACCCTTTTTTTCTGATAAATAGCAAAAAGAAAACTACTGTATTGCTGCAAACAAAATGTGAGGATGATGGAATTTGTTGAAACATTTAACAACCCTGAGAGTATGAACCGGAAATAATAAAAAGATGGGTATAGTTGCACTTATTGTTTTATATTTTAACAGAGAGAACTCTGGTCTCATTATCTACTGTTGGGAAGTTTTATCCTTTTTTTTGTTGTCCTCTAAATCTTGGGATCCAACAATGAAGTGAAAATGTCCACTGGTTCTGCCAGAAAAAAAGGGTTAGAAATAAATTGAAATGTTCAAAGGAAGTGTTATAAAGACAAATGACGAACAACTTTAAAAACCTTAGTAAATACAATAAATTAATAGAGAATAAAGAAAGTAGGAGAAAATTCAGCACCTTGGTGAGGGAGAGTGACACATCCATCCATCAAAAATTCATTTAAGTCTCAAGCTCTAACCTAAAAGCCTGATATATTTATGGTAATTGAAAACTCAAAAATACAGGATATACATTCCCATTGAAGTCTAATGTTTCTCACACTCAAGTTTAGAAGTTGAACTTGATTGTTGTTTTGGTGTTTATATGTGAAATCCCAAGTGACTGAAATTGTACAGGAAATAAGAAAAATAAACCTTTCTTTGAATCTTTATGACTTCATCTCCTTCCACTTTATTGTGGAAGCAGTTTCCCAGATATGGGTCACCTGTTTGCCTCTAAAAATAATAGGTAAAGGCTTCTGTCCAGAAATGCCCGTTTTCTCAAAAAGGCACATATGGAGACTATCAGTACATTTAGAATAAGATAAGTATTAGAAATCTGAGACTAACAACAACAAATAAAAGAACAGCAAACATTTTATTCCTCTATTCTTTGGTGGAAATATTCCCAGACTTAAACAAACAGACTAAAGCATGATGCAGACACAAGAAGAACAGAAATCTGTTTCACTTCGGTGGCTACAGAAATAAACTTGATTAAATTATTTAGAAATAAATAAAGAAAAGGGAAAAAATAAATCATCAAGAAGGCGAGACAGCCCCACTTTCCAGCTGATTTGGAAGCAAAAACATGCTCCGCTTTGATGTGAAGAGGTTGCCTTTGGCTGTTGCTGGGTCAGCTGAGAATAAATAGAGTTGTTTTCCTCATTTCTTCCCTTGTACTCCTGTGATCCCATGTGCATGTATCAATGTCAACACGCTTGAGTGTGTGCGTGGGTAGCCGACCACTTTGCAAACGTCAGTCTGTCTGTCTGACTGTCTGTCTGAGTGTGTGTGTGTGTGTGTGTCTGCCCGCAGTGCTCCACGGAGTGGCAGTAAATTGGTTTCTCCCTGTTTCGGTGCAAATCAGTGTTGAAAAGATGAGTTTTTGAGCTGTCATCACAGACACGAGATGAGCATGGGAAACAGACGGGGAAAAGCCATTAGTCAACTGTCAATAAAAACACAGGGGAAGATGACAAACTACTGGGTAATATATTTATTAAGAGCCCATAGATAATAAACCTGACTTTGTTTTAAGTAGCTCTTGGGGGGTTTGTTAGACACAGTTCAATTACAGACCTTAGTGCGATTCAACAATGACACATAACAGACTGTGCTTACAAAGATCTTGATGCTATTCAGAGAATATGGGAGGTCAAGAGGAGGATAATAGCAGCTGGGTGGCTGACGTGTTCTCCAGATGTTGTCTGAAGGGGGAAGTGATTGACCTGCTAATGAAGTGTGGTGTCCTTCTGTCAGCTCTCCACCTCAGAGACAATTTGATGGCATTGTCTGGGCAGATGACAGGAAAAATCGAACCGTAAT
Organism: Kryptolebias marmoratus; assembly: GCF_001649575.2. NCBI lineage: Eukaryota > Metazoa > Chordata > Actinopteri > Cyprinodontiformes > Rivulidae > Kryptolebias > Kryptolebias marmoratus. The sequence goes on along the minus strand of NC_051437.1, from coordinate 15,608,692 downwards.
AACACACGTTTTGCATCACACAGAACCCTGCCTGTTCCTAAAGGGCCCTGGTCTTTCTGTAGCCTCATAAATACACACGTTGAGTGCAAAGTTACTTATGCCATCATTCATGATTAACCCTAACCACAAACAGAGCGAGGCTTGCTTTGGCAGAATGTCTGTCGGATGTCATCGCCTGTAACCAGTGATTGTGTGTTTATGAGTATCTTTCTGTCTCTGTGTGTATAAGCAGAGCTCGGTGAGTCATGCTGGAGAAAGGTGCCTCACCATGGCAGCTGGACTGAAGGTAGAGACATTTAAATTGGAGAGCGGAGGCTGATGACTGTTACTGCATGAAGCGAAGCCATCAGCGAAGGTTATTTTAAGCCTGTTTGTGAAAGAAAACAAAAATACTTCTTAGGGTAACCCCTCACCTTTAGAGAGTACATAAAACAAACCAACAGGGGGCAGCACAGGGTAGTGAAAGATGGTAACAGCCACATATAGATAGAAGACATCTCTTTAAGAGTAACTTTTTCCTGGTTTTTCAAAAGGTCATATCATGTTTTAGACTAATAACTTTACAACACCTTCACAGCATCACTGTTTTCTCCAACGGAACCAAAAATATGATGAGCCTTGCACTTTCAGACATGTGGTCTTTTGCTTTTAGCTGATCATTGCTCTATACTTCTTTATCCCCCGCCCCGCAGATTGCAGCAGCTTTTACAATTATTTTTAGTCTCGTAAGCTTCAGTCTAGAAGCACTACTCAGACCAGTGTCTCTCAGGAACAGCCTCGTGGCACTGTTCAGTCACAATGGGAGTCATACAGGGACAGTTAATGGCAGTCGGCCTGCTGCAATATGCTTCTGTGCAGAAAGATGTACTAGGACACCCCCCACCTCCCACCCAAGGGAGCTGAGTAACATTGTGACTGTGTCAAACTATTCTGCAAAGTCACCTACCTGCAGCTCTGGATGCATAGTTTAGATCTGGTGCCTCATAATGCTTCTTACAGTTATGTGGGGAAAAAAACCCAAAACTGATGCAAGCTTCTATTGTCATTAATTAAAACAGGAAATTATGTACCCCGCCTGGTGACAATAAAATATTACCAAGAGTCCTAGTACCCTGTGATAAAAACTAACCTTTGCTGGGAAAAAAAGAACAGAACCAAGATACAGGAATGAACTCACACGGATTTCGCAACACACTGATACACACATGCAGTGACAGTGATTTAGTGGCTTTTAATCATTGCTAAATGGCTCTGTCGTTCACTCTGTCGCAGCAGTGTTTGATTATACACACTGGTACATTACATGGAACAGTTCCCGTCAGGCATTTGGAGTGGTCTTCTCCAGAGTTTAGAGGGTGATAGGGTTAGACAGCTTTGAGAGTTTATTACGTTGCTCCTTGTCTTACACGCGGAGTCGGAGGGAAAGTGCAGACTGAGCAGGTTGGGCAATGAAACTCACATAGATCTCCCGTGTAAACACCAGGACTCTGTCACTGCCACCAGAGGCACGTGCTAAACTGCTGAATCCACTAAATCCACTTGCTCCACATTCGGCTGCAGCACCAGAAGATGAGAACTGCAGAGCCTGTAAGTTGGGATTGCAAACCCCGACTCTGTGTAGTGCCGAGCTAAGATATTAAACCATCAGCTCAGAAAGTTCAGACTTAACCGATAGCTCTTTTAAAGGCTCTAATGTTAAATGTACCGAAGGGCCACAGTAGCTTGGTGGTCAGTGCTGCTGGTCTTGTGATCCTGAAGCTGCAGGTTTGAGTCCAGGCTGCATCAGGAAGGGCACCTGGCGTAAAATAACCGCCAGATCTCTTGTGCAAGTTAGCTTGCTGTGACGACCACTGAGAAGGGAGCAACTGAAATAAACAACAATAATATTAAATGTACCTAAATTTGCCAGGCTTGCCATCAGTTCATTACTTACATTAAAGTAGTAACACTTAGGGCAGTTGAAATAAAAACAGTCTGTATACAGAAACTAATTTTAAGTGTAATCATCTATCCTCTTATTTTTCAGGTTGAGTCTACTGTGGGTCTTAAAGTTTAGGGTGTTTGGCCACAGTCTGAGTGATCAATAAACTCGTTTACTGGTAGGGCAGAGACAAACCAAAATACAAGTCAGACAAAAAAAGTGCACTAAAAGATTCCTCAAAAGTAAAGTGCATCATCAGAATCCTGTCCCTGCTGAAATAGTCTCATATAATACCTGCACTTAAGAGCAAATTTCAACATCTTTAACAACAATAGACAGTGACACTAATGATGTTAATTTAGGTTGCTGATGCTTTTTTGCATTCATTAGCCACTATTAGTTTTGTTATGCTAATCAGACTGAGTACAGCTTAAGGAAAAGAAATTACACATTTAAAAAATGGTCTGTTTTTCTAGCTTGTGAATACAAATTGTTCCCTGCAGCAAGAATATCTTATCTTTTTTCAGAAGCCTCAGGGAATATTTACATGCATGTTGGTCTAATGGTTTTGAGTTTGATGTGGGTATTGATCTGATAGCTTGTATGTATTTTTAAATGGAACATAAAAACATACATAGGTTTGCTGTGTATTTAGGGCACTGTTTATATTTATGTTTATGGGCATAAAGTCTCGACTAATTTCTTGTCAACTCTCCATTTTTCATATTAAATTGAAGACAATGTTCATAAACCTTGGATTTGTTTCATTAGATCAACAAGGTTTCAGTGACTGAGAATACTTTGTTTCAAAAAGGTTCAGAAGTCCTCAAACCTTCAACTTTTATACTAAAGTTTACCTAGATATTTTACAGTTTAAATGTTGTTCAGGAATGTTTTAAATTCCACAATCCTCACTCTGGGCATCTTCTTCAACAGTGAGAGTTTAACTGGAAATAGCTCAGATTTTGTAAGAAAATGATGAAATGCTACATAAGTAAATGCCAGGCTAGTTTAGGAAGTTCAAATGAGTGTATCCAAAGCAAACAATATTAGCAGTGGTATTAGCCACGGACACAAAGTTAGCTTCCCGTGAGGTTGTATGGTAGTTTCAGCAATAGTGCACTGTTGATTTTAGCACCCATCACCATGAAATGTGAACGATAAACGATAATTTTACAGACATCAAGCTAAAGTTTAGTGTGCTAGTAGCTGAGAGTCATCCCCAACACATACTTCAACTTCTAATAGGTTGCATAAGATCTTTTCTTAAGATGCAAGGCAGGCAATATGCAGTCCTTTAAAGTAAAACAAACATATTTTTTTCAACATTACGTCTTTTGGTTCTTTTCTTTCAGGCGTGAATGTTGTTTAATTCAAAGTTCTCATAACTGTCAGAAGCATGGTTAACTAATCAAAAGCTGGCCCCTACACTGTCCATTCAGGCCTTTATACAAACTTTAGTGCTGACCTTTGATTTATGTTATTTCCATCTTTATAATGGAGACCTTATTTCACCCCACAATGTAGTCCATGTTTTTACTATCAGTGTGTAATCTTGGCTTATTGCCTAGGGGCTCCAACTCCATCCTGTGTGTGGCTTTTCACAAAAGCACTGTGTTCAGTGTCCTGGGAGGAGAAGCAAGTTTTAATATCTCAACTTTAGCTTTATGCTAAGGTTGCTCTGCTGGCTTTGATTAAACCTTTAAAACTCATTTCTGTTCTCTGTCACTAATCCCTTGATGACTTAAACTGGCTTAGATGTAACTCTTGCCTCATTTACTATTCAAGGATCAATGAATATATAAATTAGTCCTGTTCTCTCTCTCCACTCTCTCGCCTGTGACTCGGCTCAAACAAACACACCGAGCTTTAAAGCGGCAAGTTGTAATAGAATTTAGGCATAGATTTTTGAGCCAGAGACTGTTCCAAAATAAAGAAAAAAAATAGAATATTGTTCAAAGCTGTGTGCAAGTATTAACAGAGGAATGTATTCTCTGCATCACTTTCCAAAACTTTAAGCATTTAGCTTAACTGGGATATGCAGCTAATAATGTATTAGTAATCTCAGGTAAACATGGTTCCCAATAACCTGCTTTTGATGATTTCTACATGACAGGATTGGTTCCTCAGGGAATTACAAATGAATCCTTTGCATTTTTTTCAGTATCTCATTGATATGATGTAACTCCAAGGCAGAGATGCTCAGTTTTGGGATTAATTTTTTCCAGGATGGGTCTTGTAGCACATAAAACCACAATCTTGGCAAGATACAAACAAATACAAACTTGTCATTTAAAGTGATATTTAAAGAACCTGGGAATTGTTTGGATTTTTGTATTTGTTTTGAGTGAAATGGTTGCAGCATGTCTCTCCGAATCACAGCACTGCCACAGCTCTTATTGTGATGTATCGAAGGACACAACTGTTATCCTCCAAACCGAGGGATCTGTTCTGACATTGAGTCTGGTTTAGGATGTTCAGAAATGTACATCAAATAGAAAGAACACCGGCGCAAACATGTGTTATGTTGTTGCTACATTATGGGATAAAAAATGACTGTGTTCTAACATGGATCAGTGTGCATTTTTGATCATTTCAAATTGCACTCAGAGCTAAACTCTGTAATCCCCAAAGTAAAGAAGTGAAAAGGTAACATGCATTTGTTGGATTAGAGCTCAGTTGCCTGTGCAGACCCATCATGGATTGACTGATGGGAAATCTTGTAATTCTCTCTTCTATAACCTCACAAACAGAGTGCAGCAAACACGGTGGATTAGAGCCAGCCCAACCCAAAAAGGCTTACCTTGACAGCTTCTCATATTAAAGTAAATTACATCAGTCAGAGTGTGCCAGGGGAGTTGGACTCTTGAAAATGTTTTGTTAAAACTTGTATACCTATAGTGCATCACGGTAGACAAGCCTCAGGTAGTCCCTTCACTTACCTCAACTTTTTTATTGCTCCATCTCACAGGATAATTATTGCTCATGACAACTATTTTTATTCATGTATATTTTTCTTTGCACAGCCTAAACTCCCTGAGGCAATGATGATACACTCAGTTGCATTACAGGAATTGATAAAAACAGCAAACCAAAGCTAGAATGAGGACGGTGAGGGGAACAAAACGGGAGTTTGTTGACTAGTGTAGCGAAAGAATATCGATATTGTTGCATTTTAGACAAGCTCGTTTTGATTTTACTTTGAAACAAAGTGGTGATTTTTCACTATCTGACTTTTAGTTCCCTTAAAACAGATTGTGCTATTAGTTCCTGCATGCAATTTTTCCCCATTAAAGCACAAGGTCTGTTTGATTTGTCAGCTTACTCAGGCAGATACTTACAGTGAGAAAGTGTTTCAGTTGGAGGATGGATGAATTTGTAATAGCCAAAGATTCATAAAAATATCATAATACCAAATATAGGCAGTGAAATGCATACATAAATATGCTGTATATTTTGGACAGACAATAGTTACTAAATTGCAATCATGACCTAATGCTAATCTGCTCACTTTTCAGTGGGTTTTAAGCAGTTGTAATATTTTGCACACAGTAACAGTGCTGGTCCTTTTACCAGATTTAAAAAAAACTCAACAATATCCCTATATTATTGGAACGTAAACATGCACAACACCAATTCAATGTTTTGATTCATTTGTTCATTAAATCTTTAGGTATGGAATTGGACATGCATGTCAGCTGGCATCCATCACGAGGTGGTGAAGCACCTTCCACACCCCTACTTCCCACTGTCTTGTACTTTAGTGTGAAAAAAATATTTGTGCCCTTACAGATTTCTTTTTTTTTTCTTTCTTATATCTAAATATTTCAGATCAACTAGCAAATGCTAATATCTGATGAAAACAACCTGAATAAATACAAAATGCAGTTTTCAAATGATAATTTCATTTATTTGGAGAAAAAAACCTATCCATACCAACCTGGCCCTATGAGAAAATATATTGTCCTTCTTGTTAAATCATACAATGTTTTTTTTTTCACAGCACCATCTACAAAAAGAAAAATCTAATAAAGAACATTTTAAATTAGATTTACATGGACTTTAAGTCTTGTAAATCAAATTTAACTAAAATTTGTGCAGGAAATAAAATAAAAAGATGTGTATTTTTTTAAAACTCAAACTAAATTAGTTTTCAAATTTACACAACTATTACCTTTATTAATCTTCACTTGAAAAAAGATTTTGTTCTTTGTATTAGTCTACTTCTAGTAGACACAGTCTTGTGTTTCTTGAAAGAGATGCAAGTCAAGCCAGTCAGCAAAATCTCAAATTGCCAGCCTAGAAACAAGAGCAATATAGGATAAATTGTATATACACAAAAAGATTTATGATAAGCGCTAAGATAATGTGAGAATTAACTGAACTCCAGCCTATCAGTGTAGAGATGGACTCACACTGCTCATAGATCACTTGGCCTCCGACCCCAACCCATCATCAGTGTTTCCACAGTAGGAACAAATGGGCAGCGGTGGTGCACAAACCACTCATTAAAACAGACACGTTGCCTCACTGGCTCAAGGAGAACTCTTGAGTGGACTGGTACTGCTATTCTGAACTGTTGTTTTCTGATCTGATGCTTTCACAGCATCTGTATGGCCACTTAAGGGGAGAAAAAAAAATGACAGCGAACTGATAGATGAGTGTTTGCTTGTACCTTGAACAGCTGTTTTGTTTTCTGTCTCTACAGTGCAGGTTGCAGCTGCAGTGTTTTCAGCTAAGTCCTGTTGTATGTGTGTGTGCTAGTGTACCAGTGTGTTTTCATTTTTGTTTGCAAATGTCGATGCAATCTCTGATGTGTTATGCCTCTGTGTGCCAGGTAAAAAAACCATGTTGTTGACTTATTTATGCTCCACCGACACGGCCGTGCTGCCTTTTTGAATAGCCCAAGGTATGAGAGAACGCAAGCATAAATAATTTAGGTTTGAAACACTGTACACTCACTCTCAATAAGAGGCATACAGTGTGCACAATTTTACTAAATCTCAGAAATAATCTGTTTCTGCAGAGCAAATGCATTGATCAACTTAAAGACACTGTAATTTATTTTGCTTATTCATAATGTTGCCAAGATATACTGAAGCCAAGTGTGCTAAATTTAAAGCTACAGCCAAAAGCTGCTTAAACTAGCTAAGAAGAAAAAAAAATATGAAAGAAGAAAATAGCCTGGATCTGCCTCTAGGTAACAAAATCAATCGAAATTCACGTGGACCTCTTGTAGCCCGATGAATGGCCCTACACAAGAACACAGCCAACTGGTTTTAACCTACAAATGAAACCAACATAACATGTTGAGCTAATTAAAAATCCTTGGAGATGCTTGTTGGCAGACTTTGTTTCCTTTGAGAGTGACCAGGTTGGTCTTTCTGCTGTGTTAGGCTAACCGGCTGTTAACAAAAAGGCATGTGGTGTGGATTATAATTTTATTATCTGCATTTTGCATTAAGCGTAACACTAACACAGACAGAACTTTGACTTCATGCCTGATTGGCATAAGCTGTTTCTAACACCCTTCACTATTTCTTGCTCATGCACTGCTATGCTGCTGGTAACACATATGAGTTAGGCACCTGAAGCTGCTGCATTCATTTATTTCCTTCTGAAAATACAAGTGTCTGCAGATTAAATTAAAAAACACATGTAATATAGCAAATAAAATGTTACCCTGATCAAATATTCCCTCTAAGTTATTGACTTGTTTAGGCTTACATACTTGGCAGTAATTCACATTTAAACAGAATGAAAAGATAGTTCAGATCTTTTGAAATGGGGTTCTGTGGACAGGTTATGAACAATAATATCTTCCCTGATGAAACTGAAGAAATAGTTTAAAATTGGCCAAATTGATAAGTTAACAAACTGGGCTAAGACCAAATTGCTACCTTAATATAACTCCAATCTAAAGAAAATCTTTCACCGTTTGTTTTAAATTCCTTTGTTTTACGCGGTAATTCCAGCAAACACATTATGATATTCCTATCAGAAGTGCCCCATGCTGCACTGGAAGTGCTACAGCTAACTGATGCTATTACAGCCGTAAAATTCTATGTAAGTAACTGTGAAATGCAAAATTAGATGTTTTACGACAGTTCACTTTCTTCATAAACCCACTCAGACTAGCTGTTTGGCTCCACACTGAGGTGGTTCAAAGAGCTATCTGCAACAGGTGAGATATTAATTCTTCATAACCTTTTCGCAGAACCCCACTTGATAAAATTCAAACTATCAAATGAATTCCAATACTGGAATAATGTGGATAATTTTGCACACTTTTGGAAACATCTAAATATATTGACAGCAAATGGAGTCTAATGTTTGTAACACATTCTTACCATCTGAATCTGAAGGATTTAGAAGCGTTGCTGCGTCCTAATATGAGCCTCACATACAGTCTGTGCAGTTCACGTACATAAGCTTTTTTTTAGCTCCAAACAAGGCTTCTTGCTTTAAATTAAAAAAAAAAGCATTCCGTACTTTTAAGAAAAAGCAGGCCAACAGAAAAAAAAAAAAAATCAAAGGCACGCTATGGAGTTTGTAGAAAAAATATTTAAATAAAGGCATTTTAAAGAGTCCATTTAAATTTTTTCTTTTATGACCTGTTTTTCTTTTATACTTAAAGCAAGACACCTTGTTTGCAGCTAAGAAAAGCCTGCATACTTGCCAACCCTTTTGTTTTTGCTTCACTTTTGTTATTTTAAACAGGTTTTTTAAAAAGCTAGGTTTAATTCTTTTACATGTGCCTTTTTTTTTAGGAAACTGCCTTTTATATATTACCCAATCAAAATTCCTTATCCGTTTCTTGGTGCTTTTATGTTTTGCATCACTCCAGAGACGTCACTGCAGGCACACACAGCTCTGCATTCCTCCTTACAGTGAAAAGACTGCTAATTACCTTACCTCCTTAGCAAAGCATCCCGTTCCTCGCATAAAACAAACATAAAAGCACATATTCTTACAGTGGATGTAGTATTTCTGCATGAGGCTGCTTGAAGCAATATAAAGTTTAATCTCAGGGTACAGAGTTGCAACAGCCAGTATCAGATATGTTCATACAGAATGTCAATACATAAGATCAAAGCATAAAAGTGCATTTGCTGTAAACATCAACTTCTTGCAGCTGAGGGCAGAAACTAGGATCAGAATAAACTTCTGTACTCAGTGGATTACCCAGCATCATGGTTTTACAAATATCTTGTCCTTCCACATATTATATTTATTGTCATATTTATTTTAGAAGGCTGGTGGTAAACGTACAGTAAAAATGTCTATAATTTTACAGATTTTGACCTAAAATATGGTATAAGAGGTGCTGAAACTGATCCCAAACCCATATTCTGAGCGCTAACAGACTGCAAAACCATAAAACTTTACCATCTTCACAGTCAACTCTGTCTGTTTTTTTTAGGAAAATATTTCATGAATCACTTCATGGATTTTAATTAACTTTTCAAGAAATAACCAATGGATAGACATTTGAAAGTGATTAACTTTTGATGCCATCTCAAGTCGAGTTGAATGCAATGGCCAACTGGCCTTAGAAAACACACAAAAAAATGGCTGTAATTCAGCCAGTTCTACAGATTTTGACCTAAAAAATGGTGTGGTTATACCTGATAGTCATTCACATGGCATACCATAAGTGTTAATTACTGTACCATATTTTTGCTTAAAACTTTAGCATTAACTGCTGGAGTCAGAGCTGTTTATCTGTTAGCCAATAATCTCATAAAACCAGCAGATTGATTTAATGAAACTTTCAGGAAATAATAAGTGAATGTACATCTACAACTGATTCACTTTTGGAATTATTTCAAACCTATATGGCTACCATAGTTATTCAGCCTTATCTACAACAAAAAGGACTATATAACTCCATTAATTTTACAAATACTGAACCAAGATGATAAGATGATCTCAGTCTAAAACTCTGGCATTAAAGGCAGTGGGTGATATGCATTCCTTCAAGAAATGCTAGACTTTTAATTTCAAATAGCTGTTTATTGTGCTCTAAAAAACTACAGTTTTTGAATAATTCTAAAGAAATAGCACCTTGTGTTTTGAAAGAAAAAACAAAAGCAAGCAAACACTAGATTCTCAACTCCTCTGATTATTAATATCAATATGACCAAAATCGAGAGCAAACAAGAATAAAGACAGGAGAGAAAAAGAGAAGAAGAAATAAATTAAACAAGGAAAAATCTGGCTGTGACAGCATTTAAGAAATACAAATGTTTGCATTGACTGGAATGAAAAGGGCTCTCCACAACTTCATCCATCAACGACACGGGGGTGTTTCTTCATTCCACTTTAACCAACGTGAGAGAAACTATGAGACAAGGAGAAAGAGAGAGAAATTGTAGATGTTAGAATATATAGATTGCTATTCCGTGTCACTCTTATCTCTCCATGACCAAATCTATTTCCTCAAAGGAGCCCGAAAAAGCTTTTAGCTGGCGCTCAAAAATGCACAGCACAAAAGACACAGTCACGCTGTGATCGAAGGTCATGCTATAAAGTGTCATGTGGAGAGTTGAGCCTTTGTATGGCGCTCTCAACCCACCGCTCCGCCATGAAGACCTTTCTACCTTCCAGCTCTTTTTCCTTTTCACCACAGTGCCGTTATTGTGAGGCAACCGCATAGACGGGACCGCCGCAGTAACCCAGACTTTAACTACATAGTCTGTGTACTTCACATGGTTTCAGGGGATGGAAAACTACATGTGCTTCTGCATGAAATGAGAAATTTCTGTCAGTAAGACTCTCGCCCTTTGCCCCCTACAGTGCTTGGGTAGGTAAAGAGTGCTTGGAAATTTTCCCCAACACTTGTTACCAATAAACCTAAAATACATAAAACCAGCAAGCAAACAAATATATATTTATTACGAGTTATAATATAAGAGTCTGAGTTGTAGATACAAAATTCTAAATCCAAAAATACTCTGCCTCTCAGCTGTTTAAAATCAAATGTGTTTCTGCAAATGATTCCTCTAATTCAGCAAAATGTCTGCAAACAAGATTATTAAGGGGCAGCGTGAGATCAGTATTTGACAGAACTTCACTTTAAAAATGACCAGACTATCCCTTTGAAGTTGTTCTGTAATAGAGGTAGTTGCCTCAATAAAGAGGAGGACAAATGTGTGTTTCTTGCCATTCTCTTTCCTTCAGTGACTAGTATAGCTTTTTGTGCTACAAAAGGGCTGCGGTGGCACAAAGCCCAAAGGCTACAGATTAAAGAAAGTTATTTTCTTCGCCATACCTGAGCTTTAAGAAACGCTTTGCTGGCTGTGTAGATATTTCTTTCAGACCTTTACAACATCCCATCTGATGCAGCAAGCAAAGAAAAGACAGCACTTTTCTGACTTTTTCTCTTTTCTTTACCAATAAAGTAACAAAAAGTGTACACTTTCACAGTGTTACATGTTTGTTTGAATGACACAGATTTAAAAAAAAAATATTGTAGTAGAAATGAGCTCTCCAACGAGCTTGATATGGGCACTATAAGAGGGAACAGCAAAGAGGCAGACCACCAGACAGCCATTTCCATTTATTTTAAGGCAGGTAATGTGGAAAGAAAAAGGAGAAACATAAACACAAAAGGTCTGAACCTTGAGCACACACAGGGAAAGGTTGAACTCATGGGAAATCACAGCAGGAGAAAAAGAAGCAGTAAAGCCATTCAGACCCATTCAAAGGAAACCTATCAGCCAAGTGTGGGCATCTGCTCTGATCTGTATTGCACACCAACAGTCTAACAGGGCAATCTCAAGGTCTCATTAAATGGAAAAAAGAGCAGAAGAGCAGAGCAGGAACATCACAGCATTTGAAGAGTTGTTGTTTCAGATGTTTCAGTTAAACTGTTTCCGAAGAGCTCGGATATTCAATTTATCTCAGGTTAATGTGATATGTTTTAAACATTTAATTCAAGCACATATAGTTGGAAACGGAGGGATCTTCAGGTTAACTTAGCAGCTAAGCCCTCAAATCCCCAAACGTTTGAAAAGTGACTTCAGATGCTCAGCTGGAAAACTAGACTGTTGCAAAAAAAAAAAAAACAGATATTGTTGCAGAGATGAAATGAACATTTATCGCAAGTGTCTCAGTAATGTATCCCATGAAGTTGGCGTGCAAATTAAAATAGGTGGGAATAAAATGCACCCATGCACTGTTTTATTACACACGTTTTCCCATGAGAACCATAGCATGACAAGCACAATCTGAGCAGAAAGGTATGAGCAGGAACAAAATCAATGCTGTTTCAGATGTTTTGATCGCAAAGCGTTTAGTTTATCAGCATCAACTGGACAAGTAATATACAGTAATTTGTTGAAATCTGTATTGGATTTGATTTTAAATTTTATGGTCGCACACTTAACTGAAATGGGTTAAAGCAAAAATATTGGCTGAAAACATAGCAATGACACAAATGTTAGCACTACTGCATTAAAATTTAAATATATCAAACAAAATAGATGCCTTATATATATTTTGAGGTTGCTTTAAATAACATTCTCACATCTCACATTTTTTAGGCCATGCCACACACTTCCTCTGTCAGTAAATCCAACACCAAGCTTCAGTGAATTAATAAAACATGATGTGTGCTGCTCTAGTTGAGCCATTCATTTGCCCCTTTAGAGAGAAAAAGAAACATCAGATAAAACTGTCTAGGCCCCCTGAAGAGCACAGACAGACCAAACCTGTTAGCAGCTCCACAAACACACCGGTCTGGTTGAAATCCTGATGACCTGTCTCTTCTAATCCAACACATTTCTGCTAATGCCAATATTTGCTAACTGTGGCCGTCTGTGACACTGACAGTTTACCTTAGCCTCGGCCTATTTGTCAGTGTGAAGTGTCCACAGCTCCGTCCCCGAGGAAACACAACAGCTGTGTCATAATCAAAGCAGCAGCATTATCATTCAGCGTGTGTGGATGGGAATAATTGTCCTAACATTTAGCAAAAGGTCTGTTAGCTCAATTGAGGATAATGCTGATTGTGGTGCAGAAATGTAATGATGATTCATGCGCAAAATGGACAAATCAAAACTTTGAAAGACCATTAGAAAGCCTGACAGACCACTGTTCAAGAACAGGTCAGGTTTATTAAAGGCAAAATATAAAATGAGAGTGAGAGAGAGATGTGGCTCAGGACTTTTGCACAGCACTGTTTGCATTTATAGTGTGTCTTAATTTCATCATGTTAGTGGCATCTCTCCTCTCCTGTCCCCACATTGGAATTTAAAAAGAAAAATCACTCAATTAAAAAGAACAAAATTAACTTTTCTTTGCTTAAGGAGGTGAATGTGTCCAAATACTGATAACATAGTTAAAAATAACCAGTTGCCAGGATGTACTTTGCAAAAATAATGCAAATTGGTTGTCACAAAATTACACAGCACACTTGGACTTGTATCACACCAAACCAGCATGCCCCCCCAAAACACTTTTTGGTCCACTGGATAGGCTGACAGCTGCTCATTCAAACTTTATTTAGAGGGCACGCTAAGCAGGCGTTCAGCCTCTTCATCTGTTCCACAAGGATGCAGAGAAGTAAGAGAACAAAAGCCCAAGTAACGAATGAGATGATTCTTCCATTTCACAAGCTGCGAGGAAGACGTCAACACTGTTTAACCAGATGAAGGCCTGATAGCTGTGCAAAAGCTACATATTTACTGTAAAAGGGGGGAAAACAACTTTATCTTCTATATAAAATAAACCCAAAAGACACAATATGTCCTCGCTGATCCACTATACATGGTTTGAAAAGTAAGTAAGCCCGAATGCTTCCCAGTCTTGAATACAAAGGGCTTATATTCATTTCAGCTTGGTTTACCATATTATTGTGGCATACTGAGGGATTTAGGTTTAGAAAAGCTCTCTAAAGGGCCAAATCAACCAGGCAGAAAGCATTCACTGGAATGAAAAGGCACCTGATGTTTGGTCCATTTGTACGGCTATAAATATTCAGCAAATAATATCAGAGTTAGAATTAGTCCTTTAAAAATTGATCAATTAGGACTGATGTCCTAATATCTAGGCAAAGCTCTAATTCAGATGTTTTGAGTGGGATTTTAGAGAAAGGTTACAAACAATCCTACCTGGTCCCTGTGCATAAAAGCAGGTTTGATTTACTCTTGGTTTCTTTAAGAAATGTGTTTTAACTAGTTTAAATAGTAATGAGTGGTACTACAAAACTGCCTGTCAACTTGACAACTCAGTTTTCAATTTTTGACTCTGGATCAGCGCTTGTCCATGTAAAACAAATGGAGCTGCATCAGAGGACCAATTACAATCAGGAAGCTGAAAGGAAACCTAGGAAAAAGAACAAACTTAGCAAACACACAGAATTTAAGAAAATGTTCCACTTCCAGATCAATGAAGCATGAGTAAATATCCGCTGCTCTTATTTGGTTTAAACAGATTTTTTATATTGCTTTAAAAAAAAATTGCATCAAATGAGGGCTGAAGACTAAAACAGTTCAGTTCTTATCTTAAATAAGTTTGTTTTCTCTTGACCAGCCTTTACGTTACAATAAAAGTGCTACACCTAACTTGATTTTAATCAGGCTTTCAAACATTTTAAAAGTGAAAATGAACATGAAGAGCTTGTTGAGTTGATGCACTCACATTCTCTCATTTATTTTTGTTTTAAAAGTTTAGAGACATTTAATAAATAATTCACGTTAGTCCCTAATCTTAAAACAGTTAACAGGAGCAAACTTTGGGGGCCTCTTTGAACGGCCTCAGACAGCAGCAGTCCACTTTGGTTTTGGTCCCACTCGAACTAACCATTAGCTTTTTATTATGCTCAGAAACAAATCACATCTCCATACAGAGAGCTATCTGCAACAAGTAAGATGTTAATTATACATAACCTTTCCACAGAGCCGCACTTCAAATACTCTGAACTGTACGTCATTACGTAACGCTGATGTGAGTTTCATCATCGATGCTCGCTAAACTCCACTTTCGTCTAACCTGTAAGTAAATCTGCGGTGTAAGTTTGAGTGATGGCTGTTGTTTTGTGGACTTTTGTCTCTGATAAATGTTTAAAGAGCAAGAAAAAGAAGAACAGTACTACATCTTCACAAGACAATGTGAAAACAGAGAAGAAGAAGTTCATTAAACAAAGAGGACGGTGACGTGTTGAGGCATTGCTCCTGGAATTTAGGCGATGCTCAGTTTCAGCTACCATTTTAGGTATCCTGCCCTTGTTTTATATCCCAGAGTCGCTTCCTCCCTGTTTACTTTTTCTTCCTGTCTCTCTTAATTTGCCGTGGGGTGTGTCAGCAGCTCTAAGCTCTGGGTTGTTGGAAGCCCGAGAAAGCTTTTGGTGAATATTTGGCAAGCTGTGGAGCACAAAACAAGTACCCTGTCTGTGTGCCACAATGTTCAGGGGTTTATTTCCCCCTCATATTCTTGCTTGACAGTTTTTAGTTAATATTCTACAAACATCGTTAAAAAAACCTTTGCTGTTCCTCAGTAGTATATTGACGACAAACCAGTAAACTCATGATTTTTTTAATCAGAACCAGAAAACTTATTGAAAAGATTTGACAGTAAAACCTGGTAATTACACATTAGGTGCTGCTTTATTTGCCTTTATTTGCTTTAATAAATCAGGATGAAGTTGTACTATAAACTATAAAAAGTGTAATCTTTCTGAGTAACACTGAAACGTAACCGCACAGCTCTTTGTTTTTGTGAATCAGTTCCTCGAACAGCACCTCGACCGTGTTCAGTAACTCTTCTGTGTGGGAGTAGGAATCATTTTCCCATCTTGACACATTTATTGTGAATGTACCTGTTTTAAAAAAAGGTGTAAGCTATTTATTTAAACTCAAGGGGACAGCTGAAGCTAAAAATCAAGAGTGCTACCATTCAGAAGAAGAAGAAAAAAAAGACTCCCTCCATCAATCCAGGGAGGGGGATGAATCAAAGGCGTTTCTAAATTTAGTTCTGATACAGAATTAGCATGACGTTTTTGTAGTAGAAGGCAATGACCTGGTGGTTACTAAGCAACTGGTGCTAGGCAACCGTGTTGGTAAGCATCGATTGTGCTATAGGGGAAGTTGAAGACTGATTGAGGGTGGAGTGTCTTCAAAGCTGGTCGCTTTGAATAATCTGGGTGTTTGCAGTCACTTTCGGAGGGCTGGAAAAAAAAAAGAGAGGATGTGACATGCCAAAATAGCTTTGTGAGCTCCTAAAAGCTGTTTTTTGGAGATCTGATAAGACGTAGCACCACCAGCAGAAAATAACACTCCAAACAGACACGGCTAACTTGCGATGTGCTAACCGAATAAGGGCTTTTATGATGATCTACCGCAAAACTTATGCAATCCAAGGCGTTCCCATTTATTATGTGGATGTACTGCATTCTAATGAGAGAGTAAACCTTCATTGTAAAGAATGTGCATGTTGGAAAAAACTTTGATGGTCTGGAGAAACCGATCAGAACACAGATTACTGTAGGCTCTATTTTCTCTTTGAGAGGTTTATTTAGTTTTATAACAAAAAAGAGATTGCACAGAAAAACCTAAAGTTTTAAGTGTTTATTTTCTGTTTGTGCAAAATAAAATAAAATTCAAGAGATAATTAAAAACCTTCAAGGAATGCAGAACACCCACTGCCTTTTATGCCAAAGTTTTAAACGAAGATCATCTTATGTTGACAGACTTGTTGCCTTTTTTTTGTCAAATGTTGAAATTAACTTTAAGAGCACACTCATGCAATATTGCAAGATTTAAGAAATGTGTTACATATCACTCTCAGCTACTACCATACCAAATTTCATATCAGTATCTGAAAGTTTGACTAAGTTATAACTATTTTTTGAGTTGGCTATTAGCTGTGGTGGCCATCTTGAATTGGGTTGACTCCAAAAGTTATCTGAGTGTAGATGTACCTTTAATGATTACTTTTTGAGAGTTTCATTTCAATTTGTTCAGTGGTTTATGAGATATTTTGCTAAAGCTGCAGACAAATGAAAATGTACGAGCACACACAGAAGCACAGGCAAGCAAATTATCACCCGCTGTCAAAGATGAAAGGGTGTTAAATACTAAATGTAAAACCAAGAAAAAATATATATACATACAAAAGCCAAGCAATGAAACAATACATTTAGTGCTTTATTTCTAAAAAATATGGGGGAGGAAAAAGAAAGAAAGACACATTTTATTCCCTTTTTTAATTTCTGTGAGAATGTCTGGTATAATCCAAGAACTAAAGGAGTTCTGGACTGTCACAATGAAAAGATGAAGCGGAGATCAGTGTCACTCAGATTTATTTTTAGACATCTTCAAGTGCATCACAGTGTGCACTTACTTAGACAAACTGCATTACAGTGTCGGCTAAGTACTTTCATACTAATGGCTCGAGAGCACACAAAGCAGCACCTATAGAAAATAAATAAACATTAGCTTAATGTTGCATTGGTGTAGCTCCTTCCTCAGTGTGGAGATAGTTCCTTTGAGCTTGTTGAACACATGCAGTGGAGATAATGGATTACTGCTGCCAGTACGGAAGGCCAACAGCCACCACCGCTTGGACGATACCAGTTATTTCTTAGAAGGTGAACAGATGCCAGCGCTTATAGAGCTTTGGTTGTCAGCTTTGGTCAATAATATTCTTGTTAGAGGGAAACAAAGGCAGACAGAGATGATTTATGGTGCCTGTGAGTCTGACAAAATATTCTAGTGGTCTATTTTAGATGGTAAAATCAAAAATTCTATTTAAGGAAAATAGGAGAGGGGTGTTTGAATTGCCCAATGCCCTTGACCTAACAAAAACAGTCCACACAAACACATACAACAATGCACGAGAGTGGTTTATCTATGTATGTGTGATCGCACTCTGTCCAAGATGAGTCATTACAGTGAGATTAGCCTTTTCGTCCCCCGTGAAACAGACTATTTCCAGTGCGCTATCTGACACAGATTCATGATTTAGGAAGTTAAGGCCCCTGGCTGCACTGTGACATGGAGGTCAAAAGCTGTTTTTGTTTAAAGTGTGAGAGACAAGTGGCAGCTGATCGTTATGAAGGACTTCTTCGTTTTTTCTACCCTTAAGACAACACACCAGACGATGCCTAGACTTTAGATGTTTTTCCTTTCCTCACTCTGCTCAAAACAAAAATATCTATCTGTCCATCTATCATCTGGAAGTATGGGATGAACTCCAGTTACCTTCTTTTTTTTACAGTCACAGTACTGATGTATAACTCCGTGGACTAACTGAGCTCCTCTTGATTTCCTCTTTGCCAAAATAATAGTTACTATACTACTAATGCAATACTTTTTTTTCCTTATATTTCATGCTATACTTGATGAACACAAGCACTAAAATTCTAAAATCCATAAACAAAAAATGCCTAAATACACATTTGATATTTATCTTAAGTGTTCAATGAAATAATTTTAAATTGATATGATTTTCTATATATTGAAGTACTAGAAAATAAAGGTATATCTAATAAAACTAGCTTTCCTTATAACAGTGCTTGTTGCCTGCTGCCTTGCATGCCAAACTTTTAAACAAAGATCTCAAGTGATTTGTTAGTGCTTAGAGTATGTGAAGGGGAAGACTCCCAGCTACTACCAAGATACTTTTATAAACATAATTTGACATTTCTAGCCCAAAGTGCCTCACTGACAACACAAAAACCTTCATCCACACCGTGCTCAGATAAATAAAACTTACTATGAATTACAAATACTTCTAAATATCAAAGTTTTGCTTCTTTGTCACATACAAATGGTGACAATTTATCAACTTCCCATCCCTCAGTAAAGTGTTTGATTTATTTCTGCTGTTTCCCATGCAGGGCGGTGCAACTGCGGCTCATAGGGTCACGGTTTGTTGTGAAGCTTAACAGAATGCTATCCATCCTTGTTAAAGTGATGGGATGCAGCTCATTTATTCGCCCGAGAAAGCTGCTACTCAGTGTTTTGCATTTTCTTGGTTAAAGCAGCTCCCGCTGCATTGACAAACAACACAATCTATTAAAAGGCTGAGAACCTAATTCATCTTATGAATGCAACCAAAAAGTTGTTTTTACCTTACTCTGTTTTTGTGATTGGACAGATAGTGATATAATAATTCAAGCTGTTTTGAAATGCACGTCTGAAGTCGATTTTATGGCAACGCATCTGATGTACCTGCATACATGTGAAGCATTCAAACATATACACATACTGTTCACGGCGATCTATAAATAGTACATCTATCTTAGGCGGTTTGTGGAAAGAGATCATTCTAGCGATCCGGTGAATGTCAATTGGCCATTATATCCAGTCTGAGAGAAGAACGGATGAGGAAGGATTGTTGGATTACAGCGCTGTAACAAATCCTTCCACCATGTACACGTGCACCCACGTACACACTCAGGCAGGGAAAAAAAATTATTTAAGGTGAAACCTTGCCTCTGTGATCATACATCTTCCTAATCTAAGTATGAAAGCAAATGTGGGTTTTGCCCCAAACATGACCTTAATGCATCGTGTCATGGATGCTGCCATCACTAGCCTGCTTTCGTTGTCATCTATCAAACCTGTTAAAAAGGAAATCAAATGAAAACATGGCGTGCCGTAGATGGATTAACTTGGAAAATGCATCTGTCTTTTTTTCCAGATTTTTTTTTCTTAAATATGTGAACTTCAGATCCTTGACTGTAGACATGTAAAATGATTTAAGCCTCCAACTTCTTCTTTCATTCTTAAATTGTCCAGTTTTTTCAGTTTTGTTTTAGGACACACACTGCACATCACTGTACCTTGATGGTCATGTAGACAACGTGAGAAGGAAATGCATATCACCCACCGCTACACATGCCAAACTGACTGTTTGCTAAGGTTGATTAACAGTTGTGGCCTTCTTGAATTGGGTTGACAGCAAACGTTAATCAGTTGGAGATAGGTGTACATCCACTGATTACTTTCTGAAAGTTTCTCTTTAGCTTCTCTTCTATTGTCCTTTTTATTCCTTTCACCAGGTTGATACCAAATGTAAAAACAGGAAATCTTGCCCCAATGCCACTTAAAGAGTAGACTTAGTCCAGAATGTCATATTTCTTTTTTGCACTGCAGATGGTCTGAATTTAACCTAAAACTGTAAAGAAAAACAGATGATTAATACCCACATCAGAAATGATCCTATTTTTGATGGCTGATATTTTCATTAATATTCTTTAATGACTTCTACTTTCATGCCAGCAATCATCGTGTCAGAGAGTCACATTTTTCAAACGGTGGATTTCTCAATTTAGAACGAAGCTCGTCTTCGAAGCTGCCCTTCATTTGATATTTAATTATCTTTCGCCTCTCAAGCAAGCAATACATACATGACCAGAAGTACGTTGCTAACTGCTTGATAAAGCAAATACGCGAACGCTGCTTCTTCAAGGCTTGTTCACAAAACTGATTCTGAACAAGAAGCAGAACAAACTGGAGCAAAATATTTATCTACAATTAAGGACCTTAGCTGTTTGGATCAAAGCTTGAAACTACCGTGATGCACAATCTCATGCAATTTGGTTGACCCCAAAAGGTCATTAGTCATTGGAGGTACATCAAGTGATTACTTTCTGAAAGTTTCAAGGAATTGGTTCAGTGATTCATTACATATTTTGCTAATGGCACAACCCCCCCCACCCCCCACCCCCCGCGCGCGCCTCTCACACACGCACACGGACAGACATGCATGGGCAAGGACAAGGCGAGCTATAATGACATATAAAGCAAGTGTTTCATTAACCTTTATTCACTCGAGAATTAAGTCAAAGGACTTGAGCATAAACAAAATTCATTAGCTGTTTATATGCCAGACCCTTCAAGTGTTTTTATTGTTCTTGACCAAATTAATATCTCTTGTGACGTATTGTATTGTGTTGATGATTGTGCCCACATCTTTTGTCCTCCGACAGCTTTTGTTTTGGACATTTCAGACATTTAGCAGGAAACCTGTATCACCTGACTGGACCTGTACCTTTGTTCAGGTTTTGCTCAGTTATCAAACCTCTATTGGTTCCTCAGTGACACAATGTTTTTTAAACCTAAAATTAATCACTGTCACAAGGTAATAAGTTTACATAAAATTGATGTCAACAGTGGAGAATTTCTTGTGAAACTCTTGAAAGCCTTTTTGGGATGCTTCAGTATGTCTAATCATTCAAACTGTCCAGACAATCCAAGAGGAACCTCTTTGTTCAGTAAAGAAAAAACATATATATGATTATATATGATGTTGCTTCTCACGACAGAGATTTAAACTGAGATCCCCTTATGTTGAAAAATCTTAGTACATTATCTGTAAAATTGTTATTGCCATTTTAGTTTTCTAGAGTCAGTTGGCTGCAGGAGCCATCTTGAAATGAGTGAGCTTCAAAAGTTAATTAGTTGTACATGTACATCTAATGATTATTTCATGAAAATTTCATTAAAATCTGTCCTCTGATTCATGAATTTTTTTGCAAACAGACAACGTTGGCTCCAAATAGTTATTGGCAAAATTTTAAACAAAGATCTTGCATAATCTAAATGCCTGGTTTGGAACTGTAGGGAAAAAAAACTGGAGAAAATCCAAGCAGATGCACAGAGAAGACACACAGAATAGCAGGAACTCCAACAGGTGTGATGGGAGAAGTGTACGAGGCGGTTCATGTGTGCCTGTCTGGATGTCTAACTGGATGCTGGAGGACAGATTTTGTCAACACAACAGCAGCACAACTTTTCAACAGCCACGAAACTTTACAAGCCTGTAGATGAATACTTGTGTATTAATGTGACTCGTGGGTCGCTGCTGCTGCGACGCGCTTTCCATCACAAGATGTTCTCTAGTCTCACATTTAGTTTTTATGTGTTGACTCTGGCTCTGCTCTGTTACACTGGAGCTCCTCGAAACAACATAAAAAGCTCTGCAGGATATTTCTCCAGAAAAGAACAGCCTCAACAGTGATGCAACTACCTGAAACATGGATTTTCAATTTTTTACAAGGTGGTTGTTTTTGGTTGCCAAAATAATGACTCTAATAAAAAACATACACTGTTTTTGGTGTCAACATTAGGGGATGTTTTTGTACTGGCTCATTATTTTGTTACTAATTTGCACTTTAGGACATTGTTTTTTTTTTTTCCTGCTAACATTGAGTCATTTATGATATTAGAAGGGTTGACTTCAGGGAGTGCAAGCAGGAGAACTTAATAATCTATAAAGCAGAATGGGAAAAAGGAAAATGCAGCAACAGAAAAAAATTAAAAAAAGAAATGTTGAAGATAAGGAGGGATGGAGGAAGTGTTGCTTTTGTACTCCAAATTCTTTTAATAACAAATAATTTCTGCTGGGTTTGCATTTTTGGTCCACACACAAAACTAATGTTTAAAATCATGTTTTCCAAAGTAGAGTTGTTTTTATAAAAAAAATTCTGATTCTGGTGGTCCTGTGTGAATAGTCCATACGACGCTTCTTAACAATGATGAAGAAGATTATTACTTTGTGCTTTAAAAACCCAAACAAATGTGGAGCTGTTTTTACTGTTGTTTTGTTGTTTATCTCACTTTATCCTGATCCTCACATCGCTGTCAACTTCTGTGTTTTCTTGTCCTGGATTGATACCAAATTGTAAATGGTATCAGAGAAAAAAAACTGTTTTTGAGAGAATCTTTAAGAGAAAAACATCCAGATAGTGTATAATGTGCATAAAAACTTATTGCACACACATAAGAATTTAAAGTAGTTAAAGTAAGAGCGTCAATTGCTGGCCAGCCACTGGTGGTGAGACGATTATAATTGAAAATAATTACCCAAAAAAGGGCAATGTCAGTAAGTCAGCAGAAAAAAAAGAAAAAGAAAAAAAACTGTGACAAGGATTAAGAAAGTGGATGAGTAATATTTTAATGGTATTATATTGTTTCTAGATTTTCAGTTAGTAGTTTGCTTCTTTGTCCTTTTAATTACCCCCATTGTTCATATCACAAGTAAAAATGACTCTAAGTTTGCTAGATAAATCCTTTAAAAGCAAGTTGTGTTTACACCCAAAGAAAGCCATGACTGTTTTTAAAGTGTTTGGAGTTAGTTTCATTATTTTAATACAGCAGACCAGTTGCTGCTGGGCCGTAACATAATGTTGTTGTAAAAAGTCCCATCAGCAGGTTTTAACCAGTGAGGAAAACTGATTCTGCAGACTGAGTGTGCAGTCTCAAAATTAATTTCTATTGATTTTCACAGAGCTATACTCAGGATTTTCTCCACTCTCTCATAAAAATTATACCTGAGGACCTCTGCTTATTCAGTTTTTTTTTTTTTTTACACTTGACACGGAAGTAAAAGTGATGGAAAAAGCTGACATTTCATAATGAAGAGAAAACTTGGAGAATTTTCAGCACCATAAATCTATTACTCAGATACAAATTACCAGCTGAGCTTAAATTCGATGAACATAACAAGTGATTGTCCCAAAATCTTGTCAAAGTGTATCAGGTCCTGACCCAGAAACCTTTGCTGCATATCTCGATTATGATGACTGCATTACTCATCTGTTTGTCCTTTCTGTACTTTTTCCTGTGTCCACAAAGAGAAAAGGGATTGCTGCGTATTAAGTAAAAAGTGATTGTAAAGCTAATATATAATTGCAAGGATGATGAATGAAGACAGAATTTTTTTGTCATGTTTTGAAGAATGGCAAGGATTTTGGAAAGACTGAGCCCTGGCCTTCATACTCCTAGCTGGAACATAAATCTCAGCTTTCAAAAGACTTTAAACATAACTTCCCAACCAGAAAAGATCCCTGAACCAGTAAGAAATAGATCCAAGATCCCTTTGTGAACAAGCCTGGTGAATTAAATTTGTCTGCTGGGAGATCCCCTGCTTTAGATCACCTACAGAGATGGTCTCAAAAGTATGTTAGAGATGACTTTACATTTCTCTGTCCTAAAATGTCCACATAAATGCAGAAAATCTGGTTTCCAGCTTTAACATCCTACCTCTCTGAAGCAAAGTTTTCTAGAATGAGGATACAAAGTACACTGGACAGACGTTGAATCACCATCTAATCAATCCCAGAAGGGATCGCATCAGTCCGCCTGGTCAGCACGACTTGTCACTTCAAACGTTTACTCAACTCCCAGCGAACCAGCACAATCATTAGCCTCCACACACATGCATTTGTGTATTATCACAGATGTCGTTCGGTCGATAAAACGGCATAAAACTAAACAAACAATGCCATGCAGAGTTGTAGAGCTTTGGTAAATGTATTTTTTTCCATCCTAGTTTGACATTTTTGAGAAAGAGTTGTTTTATAACCCTGAAAAGTGATATAAAAGAGATCTCAGTTTGACTAGCCATTAGCCTAGCCTTCTGCCTTTTTTTTATAATCCATATTCAATGACTGATGTCATGGCTGCTAAGGTACTAAGTATTGATAACTAATTGGCAAAATATTACTTCAAAATAGTCATACTATCCCTTTAAGATCTGCTTACTTTTACAACTTATGATAAGTTAACTGTGAGGACAAAACTTCCAAAGATTCTCAGCCTAATTTAACCAAGTTTTATTTTATTGAATACAAAAGCAGCCTTAAAAACAACAACAACAAACATCAAACAAGGCAGGGTTCAGAACAAGACAGCATGTAAACTTTACACTTTATTTTTTTATCGTTTACTTAGTTTAAGATTACTATTTCAAGCAATATGATGGTTGTGGTTGTATTTTACCACTGTATTTTGTTATTTTTACATGTAGTATATGTTTGTTTTAAAGTGTTCATGCTAAAAGGAAGCGTAACTCTGCTGTCTTACTTAAATGACAATAAGCTGCACACCTGATTACATCCTTTCCTCTTGACCTACTAGATTCAGATGACATCCTTGCCACGAGGGTGTCTTAAAAGCTTCCGACTGGTCATCCTCTCAGGAACTGACACACTGATTGTTGTGTGGATTTTGATCCTTACCAGTGTCAGTTGTCTTGTAATGCAATACGCTGTGGAGGTGTGGTGTATACTGGCTCTAATTTGGTCTTTCCCAGCACCAGCTACACTCTTATAACAATGTGCATTTTGAAAAAGACCTCATTGTGCCAGGCAGCACAGCTCTGCTGGTGCCCTCATTTGACATGTTTGCATTTTTTTAACACAATTTTATTCTTCTTCTTTGTCTGGCATTGTTATGGAGCACACAGACATAAAGATGTACTCACTAATTTGCAATTTCAACACTCATACATATGCATACATGCCCAGACTTAGTCCAGACTTCAAAGGAGGCCTCGTTGGTCCTGTTGAGCAACAAGAGACAAGCTGTCAAATAAAACATTTAAAAATCTAGGTTACTGGCACGCATGAATATCTTATGCAGCTCTTTTCATGTGGGAGAATGACACAGTGATTTGAACAGGGGCAGAGATGTTCAATGCTTCTGCCAAGCATAACCTGGTTTCCCTTTTCGGCTGCATATTCAGATGCACAAAGATTTTATTTCCTTCCATTTTTGTGTTACCATACTGTTTGCTAACATGAATTACACATAGCATTGCACTGGAGGATTGTAGCAGATGTCCAATGAGAGGCAGCTGTTTTTTTATGTGTCCTTGTTGAGATCCAATTAAAGTTTTTTTTCTTTGACATTAAGATACTCGATCTTAATGGGAAAAGAAGATTTCAATTGGTACTGCATTTTCACTCAATTAGTCATCCAGCCAGGAAAACCGTTTCTAACAACCCTGAGGTAAGATTTAAAATGGTAATGCTGTTTACCAAGCAATCAATCATTTGTGAGCAGAACTGGGTCCAGTCTTTTATCTAACCTCAGAGTGTCCACCAACATCATTCATTGTCTGGGATGAACAGTGGGATTCAGGCTATAGTAAACAATCAGATATCCAACACAGCCCTCCTGTTATTATTTGAGGCTCTCACAGAATTCTTTCTTCTTCTACTTATGTTAAAAATCTTTCCAACTGGGCGTAAGGCATTAAATTGCTTTTATCTGACAGCAAGGACTTTAACCTTGTGGTCATAGGATTCAAATGGAAGACTGAGGCCACAAAAAAAAGAGATTTGCTTCCATGTGCACATTAGATTAAAGTCAAATCTAGAGGCAAATGTGTTTTCACTCATGTCCAAAAGTTCAGCATAATCCAAAATCCCATTATCAGAACAAACTGCATTCTGTGTTATTGTAAAGAGGGAGGTGATTTATTTCAGAGCTTCTGTTTAGAGCATTGTCTTTTAAAATGGGCAGTAAGTGTAGCTGTGCACAGTCCATTTCTGCTCTGAGCATATTTTACAGGCTGGAGGCAGTGCAAAAGAAATTTAATGGAAAGATAGGATCTGAGTATCATAACTGCAATATATTAAATGGACTGCAATGATATGGTGGCAAGGCCAACATTGCACACGCACACTCTCAGTCACACACAGGCAAGGTCATGGGCTGCCAAATCCAGTTCAATGTGGTCCTCAGAAAAAATATTTAATGTATAGACAGGAGGACTCAGGGACTAAAACTACTGACTCTTTATTAACTCCAATACCTCCTGTTTAACAGCAGGCACTGGTTTGTGTGGAGGGGAGCCACAACCCATTTTTATGGCCTAAAAGGCAAAGTTTGGTTATGTTTTTGCCTGTGTATGTGTGTATAGGTTTGTATGTCTGTTAACAAATCATCTTGTGACCACTGGACAGATTTTAATGAAACTTTGAGGATATAATCATTGTATATACCTCTAGAACTGATTGATGTTTGGAGCCAACCAAAATCAAGATGGCTCCTGCAGCTAACTAACACTAATGGCTACAACTCAGTCAGTTTTGTGATGTGGTGGTAGCTAAGAGTCATTCTCTACACATACTCTAAGTGTTACATCTCGCAAATATCACATGAGAGCCCACATAACATGGGCAATATGCATTCCTTTAAGGAATTCTAGGCCTAAAAATTATTTATGGGTAAATAATTCTTTTAAAAGAAACAGATTTAATGAATGAAAACTTGTTGTTTGTGTGTATCAACCTACAACTGTGCAGCTTCTGTGAGGTATCATAAAGAAACATTACAGTGTTTTAAATAATCTAACCCACACCAATGATGCATTTTGTCACACCTACTGTGCAACTCATCGCTATTCTTTTCCAATGACGTCAATCAACATTTCCTTGTCGTTTTGCTCTCCCTCTGCAGTAGTTTTAATGTTTTAGCATGCATCATTGTCAGTCACCATCCCCACTGGTTTCTGATTTATGAGTCCTGTCCTGGTTTGTGATTACGGCCTGTACTGAAGGGAGCATTGATGGACCAATCTGTTGAATTTGTCACGAGGAGAATTGCCTCGTGTCCGCAAGCATCACATATATTCTTTGCAAGTCTTTGGCTGGCAGCCTCTCAGATTTAGATGATACAAGATGGTACATTAAGATGTTATAAGTAGAGCCTCATACAGAAGAATTGTTTAAAGGGAACGATTTTTACATTTATCTAAGTCCTCCTTGTATTCTCAATTTTCCTTGCTTATAGCACAACATTCTCTGGTGTGAAGACCAAACACGTTTTTCTTTGCTTTTAAGTCTTAAAGTGTAAAACAATCCTATTGGGAGTTTTGGTCAAAACATGATAAAGCCAACATTCTTTTCTATTATTGAGCACATCCTTTTCAAATATTTCCACCTAAATATTCCCCCATAATATTCCCATATTCCCATCTCAGCTGCAGATCTACCACCATGCAGTCCTCCATCCCCCAGGGCAATGGGCATTAGGACAAAAGGGCAACCTAAACTCTAAAAATACATCAAGCTCCATCAGTCTCTGGTGCTTCTTTAATAACGTGAACTCGGGGTGTGATATGGTGTAATTATCACAGGCAGAGGCTCCAGGGCAGAACTCCACACTGCACACTGTAGAGGTCATGTTTAGATAAGGACGTCTCGATATATGTCTTTTTGTTTTTTTAGACAAACTAAACATTTTTGCTTTAGTCCCTTTGTGAATTTTGTTTGCAAAAAGGCTGCATGCATTTATTATTTGGTTTGACCTTGAAGCCTAAGGCTCCCTCAGGTTGAAAACATTAACCTCACCTGGCCAAGAGAACTGAGCACCACCAGCACTGATAAAATATTTAGCAACCCACCAAACCTTGGCAATGACTGTAACAGAAAAATAGCCTTAGGTCTGGAGTCATCACAAGGCCTCGCATTCAAGTGCAAGCTCAGAAATGGCCAAACCTGTACTTACACACACACAATTGTCTGTCATCAGTTCAATAGACTGATGCTACCTTGTCAGTATTTAATGTCATGGTCTCTCCCACTGTGGTATCAGCTGTCAATCAGAGATAATTACTCAAATGTTTCCATACTTCTCCTTGTCCCCATGCATTCACATCACACCGATGCAGATACAATAGCCTAGACGACAGAACCAATGATATCTGGGCTGTGCCCCTATTTAGCCTCTGTCTGCCTCTCAAAGGCTCGATAATTTGTAACCCTACACCCAGGCAAACACCACAACCTTGGTCTCATTTACAGCTGTTTCCGACAACCCGAGAAGAACAAATTGCTATTCATTCTCCCGCTTATGCCTGCTTCTTTTTATCAACCAACCAGCATAACACTGGTGGATGGAGGGAATATGGTGTAATTGATCTGTCAAAACGCTCATGCCAGAGAATTGCGCTTGGGAATCAAATGATCCTTCTCAGTTGCTCACAGCAGCAGAGCTGCTGATCAGGAGTCAGGCCAGCTCTTATCTCTGTGAGCCAAGACAGAATTGCTCACAACGCCATGTTGTGGCAATGGCAGCCTAGGAGAGTTAGTTTGTTGTTGTTTTCCTTAAGAGGCATGTCCTGTTAGGTGTCAAAAGCTCAGGCAACATGCTTTGAATGTCATAAAAATGGTTGTCATTCCTGTGATTTATAAATCTACTGAAGGAGTAACCAAGCATTGTTAGGTATTTGGAGTTAATTTAGTATTTTTGTTTTATACTACTTCATTCTACTTTTTCCACAAGATTGTGAGCATTAAATAATTTAAACAAATGATTTCATCAAACTATATTTGTATGTCAGTTGTAGTATTCATTGCAGTCTTTTACCTGAAACCTGCTATTTGTCTCCAGCAGTCACTGTGTGAGAGGAGAGGTACACCCTAGACAGATCAGAAAAATCAATTTATGGACTTTTTAAAATGCAAGATATGACGTTCAGCTGTGGTAATTACGATAGTATTTATCTTAAAATGTTGAAACTTAAATTCACTTTGTGTAGTTTAGATTTATATGCATCATTTCTGTTTGTTAAAAACCAGCAACAGTTTTTGCAGGTTAAGGCTAATTGCAGTTTTTGTATTGTGTAAGACGGTGTGTGTGTGTGTGTGTGGTGAGGTATTATTGACTTACTTATGCCCTTTTTACCCTGGAGGAGATTAAGCTTCCTTTTATTTAATAAAGTATTAATTAAAAAAAAAGTTTGAATTATTACATTATAGACTCAGGCCAACAAATGTATTAATTTTACTGATCTGTCTGTCAAATCAAATCATAGATCATTGTATCATATCACTACATATTTTAAAGCATATCACATCATATCTATCGTATCATAATTTACATTGTATCATATATTATATACCAGGTTATTTAATAAAACAATGTGTTTTTTCTGCATTAATTTAAAAGAAAAGATAAAAGTGTTCACTGAGGATGACTGGCAGCACACCTCAGAAAAACAGGCACACATCATGGCTGTTAAATTCAATGTGGATCTTTAGATGACTCAGATAAACAAAGCTGATATGTGGTGCTGCTAATTGATTTCTTATCAGGTTCTTATCAGACTGCACTGGCATTTGAACTTCCTTTTCATCTCCTCTCATCTCCTCAGCTTAGCTGTTGGCCTTATCTTGCTCCCTTCTTTGCACTTCAAGCTCCTGGCCCTGGACTCATGTCCCTTGGCGCCATATTTAATATTCAGATCACTTCATTTTCACAAGGGTATTCAGCCTCAGAGGACCTCTCAGTTGCCCATTCAGCTTTTTGAACTGATTACAACCCTTGAAAAATCATGAGAATATTTATGGCATGAAATGATTTCAGCAATTGAGCTGCTGAAAAGAATTATCATTTATGATAGCGAGCTTGCTATTTATGCTATTTATCATTTTTTCTTCGCAGTTTCTTTCTCCTGACTACATTTTGATGCCTGCTTTAACAAAAAAACTTTGTTTCTGATGTTTGTGTTTGCAAAATATGTACACCAGGCTCAGATGAACTTCCAAATACTCTCATAACAATTTGGCTTTGCCCTTTGTAATCTCATTTATCTTGTGAAAGTTTGGTAATTTACAAAAGAGAAGATAAAAGAAAACATGCAAACTGATACAGAAGTTGCCACGAAAGTAGTTTTAAACTGAGGGTCACTTATTATTTGCCTATTTAGATTTTCTGAAAGCAAATGATGGAAACCACACTCACAGAACCCTCATGTGTGAGTGGAATGATCTGAAAGACAACTAATGAAAAGAAAAGAAAAATTCAAATGACTTACACTGTTGTGCTATTTTACCACTATTCTCCTTTCGTAGTTTTAAAGGTTTTTTTTTGTTGATTTCTTGCAGCACTTTTTAAAGTTTAATGGAAAATTCCTATTTCTTTAGGTGATTTTGTTTCCCCGAGTTTGCAGTCTCTTTTTTCTGAGATCTGTGGTAGAACAAAGATTTGTTGTGATAAAGTTAAACTACTTTTGCCTAAAGACTGTTCAAACAAATAATCTGACAGGTATCACCAAAGCACCCTTCTCTTCAGTCTACAAAACGTACAGGGTTTGGATGGCTTTAAAAGATTTTAACTTTCCTCTAAATTACACAAAAGGGACAAGACCAAAGTGGATTGCTGCCATTTTGAAACAACCCCAGTTTCTGATATTTCCCAGTGGTTCACTCTCCTCAATCCCACCAGAATTAAACTCTAATTATGAGTCCATTATAAGAGTTATCCTCAACAAGTAAGACACTGATTGCTTATAATTTCCCCCCAGAACTCCCTTTCAATCCTAATGTTTCAGACAGGCCACTCATGGATTATTTCTTTTTATTACTGGTAAAATGAAAGTAAAAATGAGAAAAAAACATTTTAACATTAGAAAGAATCGAAAATTTTCTCATAAGAGTTCTGTTTTAAAAGACTGACTGTCTAAAAGTTTGGACTCAATGTTTTGTTTTCACTTATAAAAATCTGATCCAACTGCATGTTCATAAACTATATGTTCTGAAACAGCATGTCAAAAGCTTCAAGCTGGCAGCTGAGCTAATCATCACCCAGATAATTATGTTTATTTTCAATCTGCATACTGTACTCAAAAATGATTAAAGATGGGGCAAGATCAGCGAACTCTGCACGGCTGCCTGGGGATGGCAACAACACCTTTAACATCCTGCAATTCCAGTATTGTACATCTAAGATATGCTACGTGTTACTTTCTATTTGCTCGCTTCCACAAAGAGGGAAGCTACAATAAAAGAAAATAAAACAAATTTCAGGACCAAAGAAAAAGAATGTAAGGAAATTAAGACTTTGAACAAACTGGCTTCCTAAATGCTAAACCTGCTGCATAAACGACAATGATAAGTTCCCATACGTAAACTGTCACAAGACGTCTGATGCAGTGGAAACTGCAGCCTTCATTCAGGGTGATAAAGTGATTTAATATCCAGTGTCTGGAGTGCTATGTTCACTGGTGCCAGGAACAATTACAGTCATTAATAAATGATAAATGCCAGAACCAGAGGAGAGGATTTTTCTCCACTGAAGAGTTTTATCTCAGTGCTGATGGATGCTGGACTTTCACTTTGTGATGAGTGCAAAGCTGACAGCTGGAAAACTTATTAATTTGGGGACAGTGATCAGGAAGAGCAGCAACAGCCACAATCACAGTCTTTGAATAATGATCAGTTCAGATGGTAGCATTTTGTAGCTATAGTTGCTCGTAGCCAACTTCACCTTGTAAATGCAAATTTAAAGAAACAAACAAAATACACAGTTTTCAGAGGTTGAGACATATTTAAGCAGGCTGGTTGATCAAATGGGAACAGTGCAGTCTGTGGATCAAACATCAACAAAAAAAACAACTGCCTTTTTTATGAAAAACAGAGGAAAGGCTGAGGGCATAATAACTTTGCTGAAATTTGCTGAAGAAGCAAAAACTGAGTTGTCAAAGTTAAACAAAAAACAAAACACTAGCTGAAAGCTAAAGAAACAAAATGCTAGCTGACAGATGAAACAACCTAAATGCTTGCTGAAAGCTACAAGTAGCACAATGATAGATAAAGGGTAAAAGTTAAAAAAAAAACTAACTAAGAACTAAAAGCAGCATAAGAAGACAAAAATAGAGCAAAAACCAATAGTCTGCCAGCTGAATCCACAATACAGTCC
The DNA here is from genome assembly GCF_001649575.2 of Kryptolebias marmoratus. Classification (NCBI taxonomy): domain Eukaryota; kingdom Metazoa; phylum Chordata; class Actinopteri; order Cyprinodontiformes; family Rivulidae; genus Kryptolebias; species Kryptolebias marmoratus. The sequence goes on along the minus strand of NC_051437.1, from coordinate 15,576,328 downwards.
GTTTTGCACTTGTTTAGTGTGTTTTTTAAGTGACTGGATTCATCTCTGCTCCTCCTCCTGAGGCAGACCTCATTGTTTCACCTCTGCCTGGTTGTATGGGAGGTGCAGTGTGGCAGCATGATGGCTGAGTGCTCAGTTCAGCAATTAGTGTGTTCACTCAACGCAGCAGTAGCTCCAGCGAGGTTCAAGTATACCTGTCACTGAGTACAGATGAGTGAGGAAACGAAAGAGGTACAAAAGAACATTGTTATCATCAACAGTGCTTGGAAATCTAATATTGAAAATGCACTTTGTACATATTTATATACCTTTTTACACACGAGTGCATGACTAAATGTTGCTGCCGTGGTTCGGCAGTAACACGGGTAATTACTTTGGTGCGCTGTTAGAAGAAAGGAAAAGAACAGCAATCACAGTAACAGCTTCAGGGCTGCATACGGATGCAAATTCATGAGATTGATAATGGAACATTTGTAGATTGCAAAGTGAAACATACTGTGATGACAGAAAGTTTTCAGACCATTTCCAGTTTTGCTCTTTTTATCTATCAGGCCATGAACAGAAATTCAATTTCAGTATTGAGGGGGCTATAAACAGAAAGGTTTCTTAATGCCAAATGTTGAGGGGAACACTGGTGATTCAGTACTTTTAATATCATTCAATGACTCCCTGTCTCTGGTATTGTCATCAGATTTCCTCCTGGAGTCTGAATCTTTCACCTCTCTGTGAATCTGAGCAGTTTGTCCCATAAAAAAGATGTGAAGAGTTTTTTCACACTTAGAAAACTACCAAATACTCATTCAGCACAACATTAGGCCTGTTGACTTTAGGTTTTTACAGTATTAGATGTGAAAAGGTGCTCTATATTTCATCACACTGATAAAAAAAAAAGATGAGTAGATTTAAGTTTTTTTACTGCTGTTTTTGTTTTGTTTTTTAACTAAGCTTTGTCTCCTGTGTTGACTTCTCCTAATGACACCATTCTGAAACAGTCATCTTTTCTTAAGGTATAATCTCACTGAGCTTTAACTGTTGGCAACAAATTACAAACGACATTCATGAGGGAGTTTCCAAAATTTCTCAAAAACAGTCGCAGGAGTTCTCAAATTTCTTGTGGGAGTTGCAGGGCCTTGCTTTCATGCCACTGGAATTTTGTGCAAAATTTAAAAATTTGCAAGGCAAAATCTTGGCTTTAAACAGTCAATAAGTTGTTGTGTGAAACCCAACTTGAATCTTTCTCAGTTTAGTTTGCAAAATTCTAAAGTGCTAGAGGTGTTGTTGTTTTAGTTTAATATATACAGGATATAATTATTGGGTGGCAACTGATCAAACTTTGAAGCCAACCCGATTCATGAAGACTGCCTCAGTTAATTGACCGAGGCCAACACAAAAATGCCTATAACCAAGTCAATTTTACAAATATTGTGCTAAAATTGAGTGTGGAAATAGCTGAGAGTCATTTACAACACATACTCCGAGTGCTACAGATTTCCAAGAGACTTCACACAGCACTGATATCTTTAAATTTTCTTAAGGCAGTTGTATCATTTTAATAATTTAGTTTCAAATAAATAGAACATATGCTGTATCACTGATTCACTCAGGTAAGCTTTAACAACATGAAATCGAAACAAAACGAGCGGTGTCTGAGTTTTCATTCAACATTGCTATTATTCTTTCATTATTACCAGCAGGGATGAAACTCCAAGAAGAAATGAGAGCCTGGAGTGAGGAGTGGAGTGCAGTCTGTCTGATTGCTCACAGAGCAAAATAGTGGGAGCAATTAAACAGAGGCACTGCAGTCTTTAATAAGTTTCCATTCCAGACTTTCGTGACTGTGACTTTGTATTTCACTGACTCATGTAAAAGAACACAGTCTGCTTTACTACTGATGGAAACACACGCAGAGCATTGTGTCGCTACATCAAAAGCCTGGATCATTTTGTCGTCACAAGGCAAGGATGGCTTCTGGAAATCTCCACAAAGGTTCTGGCGTGACCTCACGAAAGTCAGAAAGTGAATGACCTAATACTGGCTGGCTACTGACAAATCCAATCTGCTCAAGCTTTGATGAACAGTTCTCTAAGTAGACTATTTAAGTACTTTTTATTTTAAAAAAAAAGAGAAACTTATTCAAACTTACCTCATTTCTCTGTTGGAGCAGCTGCTCAGACCTAGGAAGATGCTTGTCATTTCAGTGCATAAAATGTCTCGGTACATCTATTCTCACGAAGTCTGCAGGTTAATGAAAACTGTCAGCTTTGTGCTCCATCTGCCCACATCTATTATTCTCATTCATATGCATTTTAAACTGTGCGCACAAATGTGTGTGTGCGTTCATTTGAGCAGACACATCAACTTCTTTGTCCAAAAAATAACTACACCAATAAGTCATTTAACCCAGCGGCCTGCAGCAGTTTTATTACTTTAGTTTGCATCGTCAAGGCTTCATATCTGCTGCACTGAAAATGTAAAATCAAATTTGGCACATTTTAATATTTGATAAAGCTTGTTTACTTCTTGGTTTGTTGCCTTGTGAACTAATAGAGCTGGTCGCTCAATGAAAACTGCACTTTTTGTTCTACACCACCAGTCAAGCCGTAACTCAACTAGAGGACGTCTTTTGCTTTTATTGACCATTTCTCCTTTGTTTCATCAATTTTCAATGAGGCTTTATTCGCTTTAGAGTATGCTTTGGGAGCCATGTATTATATTGTTTCCAACGTTTTCATATTTCGACACGTGGGTTTCAGTACACATCAGTCATTTTTAAAGTCAGCCAGAGACACATGCTGCACTAGATTTCCCAAACTACTTGTAGAACTAGTTATACATCAGGCACGCTGTGCTTGCGTCTGATGGTTTATGGCAAATGTGTGTCGTTCCAATAGTGTGCAGATCAGTGGAGAAACGGGCTGAGCTTTACAGTCGTTGGATATAATGTGAATCACCCTCATCCAGCAGTACCTGCCCTGCAGCTTTCTGCTGCGGGTTCATTTTCAAAACCGATCACACAACACATGCCAACTCAATGGCTCCCTCATTACTCGCCAGACTGTGCTTTACTTTGACTATCTCCCCCCCTCCACCCCCAACTGAAGTGATAGCTCCCTGGCGCATTTTAAGCACTGTCCTGACTCAAAGAAGACGTAGTAGCAGAGTCTGTGGTAACAAGAGAGCATTTAAACATCCAATGATGTAATTGTACATAGAAATTAAAGGCCTAAAATTACTTGATGATGCACAGCCATACTGTTTTATTACCACACCACATTTTAGCACGATATCTGGAAAACTGACTGAAATACAGATGTTTCTAAATCTTCTAAGATCAGTTGGTTGTGGCAGTCATTTGGAATTGGGTTGGCTCCAAAAGTTAATTAAAAGTTAATTAACTGATAAGAAATCACTTAACACTTTAGAAAGCATTATCAATCATTCAGAAAACAGGTATAAAACACAGTTCATACACTGAAGCAGGGTCACTATTTGGCAAAATAAAGGACTGTACTTTTATTAATTTCTTCATAATTAAGATTTTAAGTATCAACTATTTGTCAATACATTGCCTGCATGTAAACACTTTGAGCATTTGTGGATACAAAGTATGGTATGGCAAATAAAGTTATTTAGTAAAAAAAACAAGGTGGGAAACTAGCAATAAATTATCTTTACTTCAACAAATAAAAGTACAGTATTTGAGCTTGCTGGTTAAGTGTTTGAACATTGTTTTATAACTGTAATATAAGTGTTTATTAAAAGTTTACAAACTCATGAATAACCCATTTATAATGTATATATGTTTTTTTTACAGAAATACTAATTTCACATCAGCTTATTAAGACCATGAATTAATAATTTTATTTTAACAAGTAAACGTGTAAAAACTTCACAAATATTTTTTATGGATAGGCTAAGCAAATCTAAAGTGCCTGGAAGTTTAAGTACTTTGCCCTTTGTGGTCCTAATATTTTTGTCGGTCTTTTCACAAAGTTGTTACATGTTTAAAAAATTAAAAACCCACAAAGAAATCTGCTATGAGTTACCTGTTCCTCAGCTAACAGCAGATAAAAACACTCAGCAATTATCTGATAGATGTTTAGGAGCATTTGGCAGCGTATTCTCTCTGATTACTGCTTAAGGGACTTCAGATTGAAGCGTGTGATGTTTTTATTTTACGCATCTTATTGGACGCATCCTCTGCGAGTGCATCTGCACTCAATTTAAAACGTATTATATGTACTAAGTATTATGTAAGTGTGTACTCGAGAGTGTAAAATTAAATAACAACATATTCAGAGGAGATGTGTGCAATTGATCCAGTGAGGGTTATGATTTAATTTCCCTATGGTCTAAATCAGAGTCCTTGGGGACTATGTTGATTAACAACCACCCAGTTGTTTATACTTGAATAAATCAGCTGTCATAAACAGACTTTTACGGGCTTATAAAATCTACTTTTTGTTCCTGTGGCAGCATCACAACAAACAGCTGATATCTGTAATTGAGCTCCTTTCTGTTTACCTCTGAGTACAGATATGAATTCCACAACTCAATGAATATTCACAGCCATGTTATGGACCTTAAAGACGGGTCAGCGCTCTGTTTCGCAGCCTGTGCTCTTGGCAATGAATGACAGTGCCTAGCTCACTCTACTCCCACAGATCTAGCTTATTATGAGGCAAAATTGTGTTGATGGAATAGTGGAGAATAAAAGCAAATTGTAACATTGCAGCCGCTGACACAAAATGAATGCTTTTACTTATCTCCAAATGCTTTGAATCACTACAGAAAAAAGAGAGTAATTCACGTTCTTTATTAAACTTGTTGCTTCATATAGTTCAGCACTACTATCGACTGTGGCTTGTTGGACCTATGCAGATTTCTGAGAATGAGGCTAGGAATAATAGTTTGTTGGTTGTGCGTGAGCGTAGAGATCAAAGATAGTACATTCAGTTTTCACACAAAGACAGGGGCATAACGCTGCACAGTTACCACTGTGCTGCAAAAAATCAAAGCGACTTCCTTATCCAACAGTATGCACTGCTGCAGACTCACACACACACAAGAGAAGGAGGGGAGGAAAAAAGCTTTAATTTACTCTGTTTTGCAAACACACATATGAAATGCTTTTCATTTATTTATCATATGGTGTGGGTGTGTGCAGGCTTTGGCCTAACACAATAAACAGGAAAGAGAAGGAGGAAAATTCAATTTCACCTGTCTGTAGCGACACACCAGAGGAATGAGGGAAAGCATAAGAAAAATGAACTGATACAAAAGAGAAGTCCCCTTATGCTATTAGATTTCCATCTGGAATGGCATGTCAGCTATTACCCATGTGGAGGCACGACTGTTTACAAACAGAAGAGGGGCAAAAATGCAGATGACCCACTGCTAAAGGATGTATTTGACTGGGTTTTCGGAAAGATAACCAAATCACATGATGCTTTATTGGTCAGGACCCCAGTTTCTTACTTAGCCTTGTATAGCTGTAGCATATTCAGCCTTTTTTAGAGTCTCTTTTGTAGTGGAGGCTGTCTGAACAACCTCAGCAGATACAGTTGAACATGAGTAAATGAAGTCTTTTCTGGAGACCAGAGTCAGGTGACTGATCCTGCTTGCTACCAGATAAGTGAAACAAGTTGGACGGACAGGCGAGTAACAGTTAATCTGTGAGTCAACAGAAGAAGCACTAAGAAAAGGACACATCTACAAAAGGTTTATGTCCATGGAACATTTTAAATTTCAATGATGTGGCTATGAATGAGGAGAAACCTAGCACAGGTGTACTGTACGGTATTTAGGAGATGACCAAAGGTGTCAGGACACCACACCTGCAAAAACACACACAGATACAAAAGAAGAAGAAGGAAGAGGAGAAAAGAGTGAAGACAAACCTGGCTGTCAACAAGGAGCATGGAAATGTTTTGCTTCATAAACCTGCACCCTGACCTTCACATGGATGCTACTTTGACACTTGCCTAAATATTTCTGCAGACCTGCTACAGAACTCACGTCACAGAGAGCGTCACACACATGCTGCCAACCTGATGGCCCAAGAATTACAGAAGTTTTCCTGTTTAAGTCTACAGCTCTGTAGATGTGCCACTGAATCCAAATCCTGGGAGTCTGTAGACATTTCACCTTGTTTGGTGATACCTGATACTCGAGAGGTTTGGCGTTATCTTAATAGTTTTTAAGATCCAAAGTTTTGAGGTGTTGTGCCTTGTTCCAGAGCATGCAAATATTCTAATTTTTCCAGAATCCCTGGAGAAGTTTCTGCTGTACCCGCTTCACATGCTTCCTGAGCAACCCTCTGAGGAGTCTCTCCTTCACCTGATACACCTGTTGCCTTGCTAACGCTCAGGACCATGTGTCCTGATTATTCTGACACAACCCCCTTCTGGTCTCTGCTTTATCTGACCTGTTTTCATCTTTGCCAAACCTGAAAAAGTCTCACCTTTCAGCTTGTGCTTCTGGTTTTGCTCATGGCTTCACTTGTCTGCTCAGGGTTGGTGAAAGAAGTTTGCCTGTCTGGATCTCACCTCAGTTTTTTTAATTCATTTTTTATTAGCTGGTTTTTTTAATTATTAATGTTCTTCTTTGTTATAAAAGTTCTTTTGGTTATTATTAATATGGATTTTGTCATTATCTGTCAGTCTTTGTTAAGTCTGTGGGTCTAATAGGCAAAGTGAACATTTTTAGGAGGTAAAGAAAAAACATTTTGATAATAACTAAAATATGCACTTTTAATGACCAGGAGTTTTTCAATCAATGATTCAATCTGAGGAAAAGAAAGTGTTTTTTTTTTCTAAAACAAGCCATGCAAATTTATTACACTTGTTTTTGTGTTTCAACCTTTGATTATTTTGGGGAATGTCACACTAACGGCAGAAAATTATTTTCATTTCCCAAGCAGAACATTTGGGGACTATTTAGATAAACATTCCCTACTGTCTTCTTATCTGCAAGAACGCAGTTTAGATAATCTTTCTATCTGTGTTTTCAGTCTGAAAAAGAGGAAATTAGACATTTGCTTGACTTATTTAAATGATTAAAAAAAGGAAAAGCATTGTTCACTGTATATTTAAAAACTGAAATCCCCCAATTAAATTCATTCAATATTTATTATATTATTGATTATAATATTATGTTTAATTATAATTATAATTATATATAATAAGCCCATTTTTGAAAAACTGAAAATGAATGAAGAGAAAATATTAGGAAAATTAGGAAACATTTTGTAAAGTTTAGATCCTAAGGAATTAAAAAGTATATTATCATTTTTGTACTTGAAATTATGTAGTTTGGTTTTGCTCATCAAGTAGTTTATGATGTGGACACAGCCATTCATGGTGCGTAAGAAAAAGTATAATGATCTGATTCTGAATACAGCATTTCTTTTTAACGCATTAAAAGAATATTTGCTGCTTTATCAGCGGGAACAAACTCCACTATGATCAGAAATAGTTACTGAAACATTAGTAACATTACTAAAGAATGGAAAATTCCCTCTCTTTCTAATGCTCTGTTTGTTTAATATGCTTTTTAATATTTAAAGCAGTCTTTGATCCTCCGCCTCACACAGCATCTCTGTCATTCATCCACTGTTACACTGAGCCGCTATGAGGCCGTATTCTGCAGAACGAATGGCTCATAATGATAACATCCTCAAACAGCTACATTCATCTATAAATGGTCTAATGGAGATTCTCGGTATTTTGATAACTGTGGCAGAACCAGCGCATCATTCACATCAAGTGCTGTAATTTCCCTCCCTGGTATTCTCTCTGTCATTACCGGAGCCCCACTCGACTGCTGTGATGTATTTCTGCAGGGAGAGGCAGTTCCTCTCTGCACTCCTAACTGGTCTTTTCACTCTAATATTCACCAAACATTTTGAATATACCATGAGACTTGTGCTGCAGCTCGACTGCTCTAATTGCAGAGATATAATGTACCTCGCAAGATTTATGAGCTATTAATCTGTTCATGCGGAATGATTCATGAGTCTCTGAGTTGGGAGACATATGATTAGAGTTAATCATTTGTCATGGCTGCTGGAGACATAAGGCTTTAAGCTACAGATATTTCATCCAAACTGCACTGGCGTCGGATCCCTTCTACAGCATTCTCACTCATGGCGTGGTAAGTCACGAAAGGCTGACATATGTAAATGTGCTTGGTCATTGTACAAGCTTTACATGCTATTTTGCCTTTAATGCGTTTAATGAAGCCATAGTAGTTTGCCCAAATGAGGCCATTTGTACAATTATTGCTGCAATCCCACAGAGAACCACTGCACTCTCTGGAAAATATATTCAATTACACACAATGAAGTTTGATGAAATTACGGGCAATACGTGGATGGGATATACGCAAGCAAGCTCAGGCAGATAATGCAACAAAAGAAGTGAAGACCGTGACCTAGTTTAAACACTCGACCCGAGTCCTGTTTAAACAGTCAACCTGAGTTCAACTGCTTGATTAAGAACAACTCTCATTTATGCAAATACTTTGTCACCTAATTATGTGTCAAATAATTTATGCATTCAGTCAAGCAGGCCAGGTCAAGAGGAAATGTTGAAATTTGAATGTGGAGAAAAAGCTTGTTTCATTGCAGTCTGGCACCACTGAAACTGCTGATGATCTGCGGCATTGGCGTACAACCATTTCTAGGGTCTACGGAGAAACAAATATCCAGGGAGTGAGAGTTTCGGGGGCCAAAATGTCCCGTTGATGGCAGTGTTCAGAAAATAATGACTTGACTTTTTTTAAACAGATAAAAACTACTTTGAACTACAAAATGAGGCTAGAATGGATTCAGGTTCACATAACAGTCAAACTCAGGTAATTCATCCCTGTTGTGTTAACACAGCATGAATGCAGTGATTTCTCCTACCGTCAGTCTGCCATGCAGACTGCTGATTTTGTAAAGCTGTGAGAGATACTTATATGGCACTCTTTGAGCTTCTTTAATGAAGTACCATTTAAATGTCAAACCTATCTGACTATCATTACGAATCAGGTTTGTAATTAAAGACCAAGCATTTCTTGAAGGAATACATAATGCCCACCGTATTTAATGCAAGAATTTTATACTAAGATCATCTTATGATGACATGGGACAGACTTGTAGCTGTTTTGGTCAAACCTTGTAAATGACATTGTGCACACTCTCGTGATATTGTAAGATTTCACAGGATCTGTTGGTTAAGTATGTGTTGAGGATTACTCTCAGCTACTACCACATCAAACTTTAGCTCAATATTGGTATATTTGACTAAAGTAAAGCCATTTTTGTGCTGGATAAGGTTGATGTAAATTACTCTCAGCAACGACCACGCCAAAAGTTTGCCCAATATCTGTAGAACACACAGTTATAAAAATCTTTGTCTTGCCAAAAGTCAGTTAGCTGAAGGAGCCATTTTGAATTGGATTTACTCCAAAAGTTAATCAGTTACAGATGTACAACCAATAATCACTTTCTGAGGGTTTCATTAAAATCCATCCAGTAGTTCCTGAGGCATTTTGCCAATACAACAGTCAAATGAACACACATACATCTACAGAGACACAGGCAAAAACATTATTTCCATTTTACTTTCAGAGACCAGCGATAATTCCATAATTGCACATGGCTTGTATCTCCAGCTTGAACATGACAGTGATTATCACACAAACTCCAGAGTTCCCAGAAGCCCCAGCAGCACCAGATAAATTATAGTGCTACGAGAGAGTTGCATTTTAAATCCACTGCCCACAAATCTGTGGCAACGTCATCGTGGTATGATGTAAACATGAAGCAAAACCTCTGAGGAATGTTTCTAGTGCCTTGAAGGACTCTATGTTCCCAAGAATCTTGACAGGAATTTGTGATTTGGTGACACATTTGTGACACATTTGTACTGGCAAATAGTGGCAGATACATTCAATGCATTTTGTCCATTCTTCACAGTGATCAATATTTTGCTCCTTTATTCTAAAAGCACAAACTGCATAATATTATAGTTAAAAAAAAAACACAAAACAAATGTTAAATATGCCCTACTGTAGTTAATAATTTGCTAAGCTTTTAGTCAATCATTTATATTTATGTAGTATTTTTTCTTAATCAGTGAAAAGGAAAAGGTAATGTAAATCAGTTTTTCAACACTTTGTTTTCCTGCCCTCTGCCCTTCATTAACAGTATAACTCTATATCAACGTCGCACATTCTCCTTGCCCATATTGGAGAAGTATCATAAGTCCTGCAGCCTCTGGAAGGATCTGTCACTGGAAATTATGCATGTGTTGTTTGGGGGAGTTTGCTAAAAAAGATGGACAGTGCTGTTTTTCTTGGGATGACAGCCTCCTTTTGCAATAGGCCTGCTGCCACACTACTTATACTACTGTCATTTTCTCATGCTGTTATATTGCATTTTAAAACTTCCACCCCTCCAGCATCCATTTTCAAGCTCAAAGTTGATGCAGGAAAGTTTCTAAAACTATCCGGTCAACGACAACTGGTGTTTCCTTTCCAGGTGTATCTCATAAAACACACATTTGATATGAGTTAACTGACTAAACTTAACATTATGAACCTAACTCTAACTCTTAGCCCTTAGATAATCCTTTTAACCTCACAGAGCTCTGCTTATTGGTCTGCTCTAATGTTAGTGCATTAAAATTTAGCTTATCTGCGTGCTCACATCACGGTGACCAACTGTAGGCACCCATCAGCTTGGCATATTTTATTATTCAGATTCAAAATTTTTGAGCTCACAGAAAGTTACAAGGGTTTAATGGTTTAAAATTCAGTGGGATCAGAGGATCTGTCTCACGGACATGTTTTCCATTTAATCCCATGGCCTTGTGATGCTGTGGTGACTGAGGTGTTACCATCCTAACATTTCTGCATGCTCTAAGACCTAAAGACTTTCCTTGCATATGATGGGGCCTGATTTATGAATATGAGGCCCTGTAACTCACACAATGGAATCATTTTTAGACAAGAATGTACCATAATTTTACATCTTGTATCTGTTCAATTAAAAATGTCTTTTGAGTGAATGATTTACAGTTTGACAATTGTGATTTAAATATACACAGAAACTCCACACGTAAAGGCCGGGAGGCGATCCTGAGACCTTGTTCTGAGAAGACAGCTCAAACCACTGCTCCGCCGTGCGGCCCACCCCGAACAAACATGATGAACAGTAACATTGTGTTTCTTTATCTGTTATCATAAAAGGGATGTCAGATTCACTTGTTGCTCAAGTTTGCCAAACAGTGTAATTGATAACCCTCCATATATCACTGTCCTCTCAAATATAGTGGAGTATAAACACTGTGTCACATTTATTATTGTGGTGAAATGTTCGGTTTACATTCCATTTTCAATTCTTTGATATGATTAAATCACAGAACTAATGCTTCCCTCGTCATTTATCATCTTTTTGTTTAATATTTTAGTATGGTCAAATTAGAACGTATGTATTGCTCGTGAATTATACATAAGCTGTAATTTGAGCAGGAAATGGAGCCTGATTTGCCAAGGTGTGTAGTGACATCCAAATGTAGGACTAAATGACTCACCAAAGCGGGTTTGATAAATGGCTGTAAAAACACATGAAATATGCATGATAAAGGGGATATTATTAGATCACAGATGTTCTATTCAGTCTACACAAAGGTAACCCGCTGTAACCAGCACTGACACCAACCCTGCACAGTCAGTGTTGGTTTGCAAACTGCCCGATTGAAACTCTGCAGAAACAATGGGATTCAAATGAGTTTTTCTAAAATTATTTATGATTCTTTTAGCGCCATTATGTTTGAGCCATTAATGACCCAACTGGCTCGCTAAAACATAAATTCATGTTGAAAGGCAAGATTTAGTGCTGAAAGTCAGGCTGCAGTTGCATTGTTGTTCATGATGGCCGTCTTTCTAATTGTGTGTTAAAGATTTGAATACTCTTGCGTTATCATGAAGGTGACTGTGTTTTGAATTGAATCATTGATTACATTCATCCTTATGGATTTCGCAATATATTATGTGCATGAACAGGTAAGTTTGTTTCACATTTTTTTGAGTATCTTTTGTCAACTTTTTTATTGGTTCTGTTTAGTGGCTCATTGTGAATGACTTCATAGAGGCCACTTCTGTCATTAAGAGAGTTCAAGTGAACAAGCAGGTGAGACATACCTACATTTGTTTGTTTCCCCACTTAAGATACTTGAGTTTGTGAATGATAAACTATATTCAAAATGTGACTGGAAGTGACCTGATCATGTTTTGCAGGTCTCCCTGCTGTCAACTTAAATCACCATGCCCATTGTTCCCTATTTATTTCAAATTAGCAGCTAGAGACTGTAAATCTGGAGGAACAAATAAAACCTATTCTAAACTAAGATATGTGCACTCTTCAACTCAGAAGGTGTTTATCTTCCTGAACTCACCGGCAGAAACATTAGCAGTGTCATTCAGAGTGAAATACAGTGAAGAGCAGTACATGGTGCATGCAAGTTCAAGATATTTGAGAACAGCAAGCTTTGTATTAGTTTTGAATCAGTTTATCAGGTGGTTTGTTACTCATAGTTGTTTGTAACAGTAATAGGATTCTATTCTTTTTGCAACTGGAGCTTAGTAAGATGATGCAAACAACAGACCTGATAATAACCAACCACTGTGCATACAAAACATCTGTGCCTTCTACATCCAGAAATAGCAGTAAGAGAGCCACACTTTGTGTTATGTATGTTAGTAGTTGGCTCTGAGAATTGCAGACATGACTAATGCGAGCATTCTCAGCCACACATTGTCCAGTACAAAAATATACGATGACAACCCAAGTGCTAACCATCTGTCTCATGGTTGCTGAATCCCTCTTGACTGTAAATCTGTAGTAGAAACGAAATAAAATATATGCACTTTAGTGTTGACTTTTCAGTATATACTTTCAGTTTATGCCATATTTGAAACGTGGGCACAGACTGAACTGGTTCAGACATTGTGATGAATTTATGTGTTAGATGCAAAGTCAGGGTTGTCAAAGGTTTTGCCTACAAGCCAGGACAAGAACACACCAAACACTCTGGGGGTTGTTAGGCGCCTTTGTTGTCAGCGCTGGCAGGTGGTTTGGGCCTCCTGCTCCCAGACCAATGATCCGAGCCAGGGAAATAAGATCAGCTAGCTGCAAAGGAAAGGAAATCATCAAATAATGTTTCTATCATTGTTGCATTGCTGTATATTACAAGAGCCCATGATACAAGCAATTCCAATCAGATCGATATTTGAATGTTTGACTGAAGATGTTGAAACTGGCGAGAAAATGGAGCAAGCTGCACTTTGGGCAGTTTATTATCTGCAGTGAAACGGAGTCACAGCTTTGGAAAGGAGACAGAATGTTTTTAATGGAGTTGGGGATGCAGTCCCAGCCCATCAACACTGCAGTGCTCAAAGCATCCCTACTTGTAATTGGCAACAGTGATCAGGAGGTGTCAGATTCAAACAAACACCTCTGAATATATATCGCATACAGCAAAGTTTGCTGAAACAGAAGTGAGCGCTACCTACACCAACATGCCTCTGCTCCTGATCACAACGGCACAAAAGTGTAATTAACATAGCTACATGGTGACATACTGTACTTAAACGCATTCAGGGAGTGTTCAGATATCTATATGCAATGCAGATACTCATGGCATGACATTTGTTCTGTAATCAGAGTTATAAATGTATTTGTGTTAAATGACAATGCATTAAGGATATTTACTGCTGCACACTTTGTTGTGGGGAAAATGGGAAATAATTGATTTATTTACATGTAACGTATTTTACTGTCATTGATTGGCCCTGTTGACGATATAGCATTTTCCCCACTGGCTTATTGTATCATGTTGATGAAGCCAGTTCCGCAACAACCAAAACAATATTCTTCCCCCTTGTTATCACATTACAGCACTCGCAGCTCCAAACTGCTATGCCTTAATCTCTTGTGCTGAACTCATAAGGACGCAGTGTTTACCTCCTGCATTAACTCTTTTCTTGTACTTAAGCAACAGTGTTGCTGCTTTGGCTGCAGAGGTAGCAGTAGTAGTAGGGTATCACCAGACTTTCTTACTTACATGCATTTGTTTACAGTCTTGTTTGAAAATGATTGCTGATTTATGATCATCTCCTGAATGCATGTCTGCTTATCTATATATACAACAACACTGTGCCACAGCAAAAAACACCAACCATCTGTTATGCTGTTGCTAAATGGTGCTTTATGAACAGTTGGTGCAGTAGGCCCATTTGTTAACGTCGACTCATACAGTGAACATATGGAAAGTCAGTGTAACATTAACCTACAGTCGATCTTTGTGTAATGAAGTCATAATCATCGCTACAATAAATCTCAAATCAGGGATTTGGATGATATTGCTCACTCTAACTGGCACAGCATGCATAAAGGTGCATGACATTATGAATCATAACGAGGTGGTTATGGTGATGACTTGAGGATGAAGAGAAATAGAAAAAAATTTTGAATGGTTCCAATGCAGCGACTGTCTAAAGTTCCATCAGTTTTGTAATAATCTAAGCCAAGAAAAAATGTTTACAGTTTAATGTAGAAGAAGTGTAAAAAGAACCAAGGTCATATGGTCACTATAGTAACCACACATCTGTCTGTCACTCCCTGACAGTCAACTTAATGAGAGGCAAACAAAAATGCAGACCTAAAAGTAAGCTTTAAACAAACAGTCGTTGTGCAAAAACTATAAGTCAGATTTTAAAGATTCTTGAACGGTGACTGTCACGTGATTCTGATAGTCATACATGTGAATTTTTGTTTTTATATATGTACATATAATAAGTTAAATGAGGGTGAAGAGACTTCCAGTCTTGAAGAAATGTTTTTGAGCTGGGTGTGCGCTCTGCATTCTGAAGGGATTTAAGATAAAACATCAGTCTTACAGCAGTGAGAGACACACTGGGTGAAAGAAGACAAAAAAAAAAATCCTATGTTTTGATTTATAATTTATATACGTACAAAAAACAGTTGTGGGTGTAAGAAGAGTTTGCTTAAAAATATTTGAAAATTTAAATATTTTAAAAGTTAGTGTGTGTGTTATCAACCGTCAGTTAATCCTTTTGTGGTACAATCTGTAAAAATCATAAAACCGTAATTGCCAATGAGTAAAAACCATAAGATTCATATTTAAATGCCAGTACAGACATTTAAAGTCCAAGTTTCTTACTCGTTAAAAATTTGAATGAGGTTTCTTCTGTGAAGTATGTCTGAGTTATACAAATCCTAGGAGGGATTGCTGTTCTCATGTATTTCTCCAAAAGCTCATAGATCTGCATTCACCTTTTTCTTTCAGTTTTTTTGCAACTTTTGTCTACGTTGTGTGATATACTGCCACCAGAAGGATGGTAATAAGGGTGCTTCAGTGATAAGGCACTGAAGCATCATTAATGATGATGAGAATAGGTCATGTTTAACATTTGAATTACACAAGAGAAGATTTCTGACAGAGATAACTTCACACAAACTTGCAGTATTTTCATCTCATTCAATTGAAATAAGTTTTAAAATTGGAACCTGTCAGCAAACACCCATAAACCTTTTTAATTTGACTCATTCTTCTCACGGCAGTCGATGACCTAACCTTTGTTTTCATCTTCATCCAAAAACTGTGAGTGTAACCCCTTGGTGTGTTGTTATTTGTGTTTTGTTTAATGTAATCAAAAGCAGCATATAGAGGGAGATTATCTGAGTCACAAGTGCTCTTTAAGAAGATAATGGGGTGGCTCTGGATCAGAGATGGATTGGGGAAGGACTGAAAAACAGGAACCCATTGATTTCTCCTAACCACTTCACATACATGTTCTTGTTAGTCATCTTTATTTGTTCTGTATCTCCTGCTTCCACAAGGAAGCACCAAGACTAGATAAACACACACACACAAACTAATACAGTTCTTCTTGTAATCCTAGGAATATATATCACTATAGTTATTATTATATTGAAAAAATAACTATAAAATGTCTTGCATTTATATGCGATACCTTGTGTTGACTGTGGGGGCAGTACTCTACAGAACATCCCAATATGGGTCACATCAAGTGCAAAAACACACAACCTTTCAGGTTGTATAGCTTGGAAGACATGATACTTTTAATTCTAAAACATATTTTAATTAGTTTTAGTTCTGAGCACAGTTCACTCAAAGTTCAGGTCAGTCCTCGGCTCTCTCTCTGTAAAGTTTGCCATCTGTGCAGCCTTCATCTGTCTAACCTATCACCTTGGATGTTGTAGGAAAGGCTGTTATGCATATTTTGACATTTCCACATCGAATTCAGTTTGTCTTCAGGCTTAACCAGACTTTATTTATGGGGACTGTTGGGACAACAAGTGCAGGTATGAAATCAAATCAGAACCACACAAAAAAAAAACAACCTGAAAACATAGAAGTTTAAGCAATGGTGCTAATCTTCAAAAGAAAGTTGGGATGCAGAACATGACACATTCCACTTAGTATTTAAACTGTGGCGTCTCATTATTAAGCTTCCCGGCCCCTGAGAGCAGAAAATCTAACTTGATAGAGGGCTCAAATGTGAAACGCATTAAATGATGAAATGCAGAATGATACATGAGGAAGATCTATTTTCCTCCCGATATCATGTGTGAATCCTAATTTGTAGAATTTTTCTGAAGTTAAAAATAAATAGGACAAATAGCATTAACTAACTATCAAGCACAAAGTAGACAGTTTTTAATACTATGTTTAAATGCTCTGCATAGGTTACAAAGTGTCAGTGTACTTTTAATATGTTTTCTAAATATAAAAAAATACTAAAATGAATAGATAAGCAGAGTTTGTTTGTCTGTTTGCTCTCAGAACATGGATCCTGTAATCGTCAGTAAAAAGTTACATCTCCACCAGTTTTATTAACTGACACACCAACTGTGTGAACTGCCAAAGTCTGGAAATAAATCAAGTCTGACTCCCATACAGTCATGACGTGCCACATTCTCATTATGAGTCTGAATCATCATGCATTTAATTAAACTTAATTAATCTGAGTAGGTAAATAACTTGTGTTTACATGATGTCACATCTCTCTCAAATGCTGTTCCAAGATGACTCTAGAAGTCTTTTCAAATGGATGGAAAGCTTTGTCATTTCAAAATGTTTAGTGTTCAGTGTCTTTTAAAGGAAAAAAGTATGCAACTCAGTGGTAAACCTTCCCTGTCTAACCTTTTTTGGGTTTTTAAAATGAGCTCATGTCAGATTCATCATGTCACACTTTTTAACTAAAATAAATCCCAAAAAGGATTTTAATTATTTTCAGTTTATTCCATTGGCCATTAAGTAAACAAGCAAAAAATAAATAAATAAAGTGCAGTCCAAAAATATCACAAGCCATTTTATCTCTGAGGTGAACACCTTCCTTTGCATTCTGAATGATCCTGCTGAAGTGCAAGGATGAGAAGTTCTGTAAAGGTGAGGAGGCATTGTAAGATACAGACACTAAACATGAAAATTCAGTTTTTAGTTTTCAGATGGGGTTTGCATTAGGAATGCAAACTCGAGACCCTCATTTAAATGTGCCTTAATGGTTGCCCTTGCCACAAACTAAAACTCAAATACAATAAACTTATATTTGTACCCAGGTTTTAACAAAAAACATATCTGTAAATTATTTCACATAATATATTAAATCCATAATAATAAATTGTAAAATATCTAGGATGTCAAAGTAATTTACAAACTCACAATCAAAGACAGCAAATCCCATTGCAATTAAACACCTGAGCTTTCAAACTAAATATCTGACAGCGTAGTAAACCATTTCAAATAATTAGCTCTGTGTGTATAAACACTTTTACACTGATAAAATGACTCAATTTACTGTTGCCTAACACTGAGGTAAAGTGCCTCCTACGATGGGGACAGAAGCTGACAGCCCACATTCACACAGCACAGGCCATTCAGCCAGTTTTCTGTATTTATTAGTGTTTCTCTAAATTATTCTTGACTTTTTGTGACATCAGGGTTTGAATGAATAACCACGTTCTTTGTATCTTCAGATACCTGACAATAAAGTACGCTATGTTTTGATTGCTTTGCTGTTATTGTACACACTAAAGTTGGGAGTTGGAGGACATGTGTAGGCAGCTGTGATTATATAAACACTGAGCGTATATATTTGTTGTTGCATATACAGTGTTATGAGAAGAGTAAACAAGGTTTGAGATTCATGCATTGCATTCTAAACTCATGAATAAAAAATATACCTAATAAAAAAAAATCCAACAAAATTATTCCTGTTCATTGTAACCTGGCATATTTCCCATAAACGTAGCTACTCTCCTTAATGCTAATGATGCACAACACTTACAGAGATTCAAGAAAATCCCCTGAAAAACCTTTTACAGTATATTACAATAGTGCAAGCAATGTGATTTTGTAACGAGCTCTAGCTTCCTAACAGTCCACATGGAAATCCAGCAATGATGGATTATCAATTTGCTGGATTGGAAACTTATTCTCTAAAAGCCTGGGGAATTCCAGAGGTCCAGGCAGGTGTAGACAAACCTTTGTAAGCTCCCACTAAGATGCAGTCCAGCACCTCCTTTGTTTTGCACCTCTCGGGCTCAGTGGTTTGCTTCAACTGTTCACTCATTTAATCCGTCCTTGACTGCAGTAATGAGTGGGATAATGTGAAAAAGCTAGGGTTTTTTTTTTTTTTAATTTTGTTTCGACTGCCACCCTTTCACAATAGAGGACTAAACCATCAAGATGTGTGCAACCGTGTGAAATGTGTCAGGCTGATGAGAACTAGAACTGCGGTGAATAGGGAAGGCTTGTTAGGGATCAGGGGCAGAAGGGAGGAGAGACCAGACAAAAGGGTGAAGAGGTGAAAATTTATAGACTTCATAATAAAATAGGTTTTAAACAATACCCATGAAATAGAATCCAAAAGCAAGCAAAATGCAGCCGTATGAGCAGCAGAACTCCTACAAGTCTCTCCAGACAGGTCTTTTATCCACACATTTACAGGTGTCGTTAATAAGATTAATTAGGCCCCAGAGCCTCCCAAACACACGCAGCTCAGAGCAGTGAGGCCAATGGGAGTAACATGGGCAAGACGACTGACTGCAGTGAGAATGTTGGGAACTAAACAGAAGGTTCATATCTTTGAACAAATTATCATTTTTTAATTGTTTGTACCAAAACTTTATTTATTAACCCAGCTGATTTTCCACATTTTAAAATCTAACAGCGTGAATCTTGCTTCAATCAACCATGGATGCAATGACTGATACTTATCGCTCACTGCCGAAGGTAAGAGGGCCACATTGTTTTTACCCGGGTCTGGGGATTTATTTGTCTGTCCATTAGCAAAAGATCTTATGAACCACTGGACAGATTTTGATGAAACTTTCAGAATATCATTATTGGATGTACATCTACCACTCATTAACTTTTGGAGTCAACCCAATCCAAGATGACTGCCACAGATCAATGAATTCAGCCAACACATAGATGGCTATAACTTAGTCAAATTTGAAATTTGCAAATATTGAGCTAATGTTTGGTGTGGTAATAGCTGAGCATCATCCAGTACACAAATCTTGAGTGTTAACACATTTTGTGACATCCTGTAGTATCACAAGATTACTCATAACATCATTTGTCTCTTCTCACCATAAGAAAATTGTAGTTCTCGCACAACTGATAATCATGTCGAAAGCAATTACGAAGTTTAAATTTTGCATGAGGACAATTGAGCAGAAAGCAGAGCTGGGGATGAGCCATGGCACATCATCATTTTAATATATATTGTTTCAAACCAGTAAGTGTTAGGAGTTTTCACTCAAAAACACTTATTTTTGTCCACACAAATTGTCCTCTTTTTCTGGGAACAAAACACTGCATTATTGATTGACATCTGATCCCCTGCTTTCAAATTGTAGTCCTTCATTGTAATTCAAGCTTTTCATTCTAGACAACTGCTTTTACCCCCTGCTGAGGTTAGACAACATGTTGTATGAATTACTTCCTTACTGAAAAACCCAGGCCTCTAGGCCAAACGCAGATTCATTGCAGTAAGAGTTTTATTTGCTCTCTGTACTTTTCATTGCAAGTCTCCTTCTTAAAAAAAAAAAAAAAATCATAGACCATTTTCTCCATGCCATATTCCCAGCCTCAGTCCCCTCCAGTCGTTATTTATGGGTCAATTCCTTTTACATGGATGACAGTACTTGGCCAACCGAGTGTTGTGAGTTCTGGGACAGGCCACATTGTGACAGACAGGACTCCCACTTTCCTAATTTCCAACCTTAGGCGACACCAGTTCCGCCTGTGCTTAATGGAAAACCTGTGTTTTGTCGGC
This sequence comes from Kryptolebias marmoratus, assembly GCF_001649575.2. Classification (NCBI taxonomy): domain Eukaryota; kingdom Metazoa; phylum Chordata; class Actinopteri; order Cyprinodontiformes; family Rivulidae; genus Kryptolebias; species Kryptolebias marmoratus. The sequence continues at coordinate 15,555,946 of NC_051437.1, read as the reverse complement.
AAACTGACCCTCAGGCTGCTGAAAGAGAATGAATGCTCTTCACTACGCTTTGCAATCACACCCAGATGACATGGTTTGGATGCAGGTTGCCTTTGGGCAGTGGTCACTATAACTACTGTCTGGCTCATTCACATTGTTTCCATTAAGGAAAAACATGTAAAAACTACAAACTCATCACTCAGTGCCCGCCCACAGTAAAAGATGAAGCTCACACACATATACACTATATTATTGTATGGCTTTCTATCATATCTGACTGAGAATTATTGGAGTTCAGAAAGCATAAAGGCCTTTATTGGCTTAAAGAGATAGTTCAAATCTTTTAAAGTGGGGTTCTGAGGTAAGATTATGAACAATTAGTATATTACCTGTTGCATACAGCTCTTTAACGAACATCAGCTTGGAGAGGTAAAGTCGAATTCTGACTGCACTGACAAGCTAACTGCTAGTCTGAGAACGGCCAAGACCAAAGTGGATTGCTGTCATATTAAAATGACTCCAGTCTCAAAAATTGCATCACAGCTTATGCGAACACTATTTTTATAAACTTTTACACTGCTGTCAATCTTGCATTACACAGTTATTCTGCAGAAATATCATAATATTTCTGCAGGAAGTTACCTAGGCTGTACCTCAAGCAAGCTGCTGCAGCTGCACAAAGTTATATGTAATCACCCATGTAATGGAAAGCTGATGGTGATGTAAACGTGTATAAAATGGTATTTTGCTGAAAGTTTGAGTTTTGAGATTGAAGTTATTCACTTGGTCTTGACCCCGCTCAGACAAGTTGATCCTGTCAGAAATCTAAATTCTTCAAACCTCTGCAAACTGAGTTCATTCAAAGAGCTATTTGACAAGTAAAATGTTTTTTACAAGCTTTCCCCACAACCCTACTTCAAATGTTACAAAAGATTGCTTTACCACAGGAAGATTTGATTAAATTATTTTGAAGAAACAATTCATCATTTGCTTGATTGTCTATGGTCATTTTTAAAATCTTTTTCAATCACAACTAGATACTTTAAATAATCGTAACTTTGTCTCAGTAGGGTTCAAATTAAATCCTTGCTCTTAAATAAGATTTTGGTGAGGGGCATTCCCAAATGCATGACATAAAAGAGTTCTCATAGAGTAATTTGGATTTTTGACACAATTTTTCCCTTTTTTCTGAACTTTATAGTCATATAAAACAAACAAAATTTAAAGCCTTATTTGGAGGCTGATTAAAGGCACAAAATATCTACTCATCAAAGTCGATTAGGTATTGTGAGTTTTCACTGAGCTGAGCAGCTGATCCATGTGTCTGGATTTGTTTTTGTGACTCCCAGCCTTTACAGTGGATCATTAGAGTGAAACACTCTGTTAGGACTGGCTGCAACAACATGGACTAAACGGGCATCAAATAGAACAGAGTACCAAATGTAGATGGCTTTCTTTAAACCTTCAGTATGAATGGTGTGTTTGCTTACAAAGATAAACTAACATAATATATATGAGGCAGAACAGTGGTCTGTGTTTTCCAGCTGAAGGCAGCAGCATAAATATTTCTGTCTCTCCTGATTTGGAGGACCATCAGCACTGCTTTAAACTGGACTTTCTGACTTGGAGCAGGCTTCTGCTGACAATCGAAAAACTTTGGGCTTTTTTCAGCATTTCCCTTCATGGACTACAATAAAGTCATATCAAAGTACTATAGACCTTTATGTTTAGGTGATGTTTTTCTTTTTCATGCTTTTGGAAACATGACAACAACCATAGATATATTATATAATCTGGCATTTACTTGACTGGAGCTGTACCAAGTATGTTGAGCACAGATTTTTAGCAGCTACAGAGTGAGTCATGACTCAGCAGGTAAGATAGCTCAGCATGATGCTTCTTAAGTTGGAGAGATCAGCTGCACTTAACGGTTTGAAAAAAGACCTGGCCTCATGCCCATGAATAAATCCTAGTGGTCCCTTTCAGGAAATAAATATGATTTAAAAATTCTTCTTCCAGTCAGTAATGTTAGACAGTTTATTTCCAAAAAGAAAGGAACAAAAAAATCTTAGCTTTCATGCCAAGCAGTAACCAAAAAGTCTATAAATTCAAAACTAACACAGTTTGAAACTAATTAAAATTTGTTTTAAAACACATTAAAATACACCTGTAGATGAACATGCAGCAGGATGACTATAAACTTTTAAAATACAGAACCACATCATCTGCATATGCAGGACGATTACTGTATGTTTGTACAATGTAAAGGTAATGTTTTATTCTGAACAGGACTTGTACAAAGACTGAACTTTAGAAAATATCTTTACAATGGGAAGACAAAAGAAAATGCTTAATGTTTCTCCACATGGCAATCAGATACTTCTAAAACCACAAGACAAAACCATTTTTTAAAACCTAAACAACAAAGATGATGTAAAGGAAGAAAGAAAAGTATGTCAAAAACCTATCAAATTGATAAAAGGTTTAACATACAAGAGTATTTATAAATGGTAAATGCATAGTGCTTTATCAGATAAGAGGACCGCAACCTTTTTAAAGCAAAACTTACCGTTTTTGTAAACTGCTTCAGTCAGTATCTAACTAGGCTGAGACCTCATTGAACAGTCTCATTGAATTTTGAATATTTACAACTTAGAGACCAGTGAGCCTTCCTGACACATTTTGAGCCACCAATTTTAAAAGTCACAGCCTATTTTTGTTTGCAAAAGCTTTCTAGGCCGTGCACATTATTCCATTGCTTATTTCCACCTACATAGTACCCACCTTGGCAGCCACTCCCACCTTTGATTCATGCATCTTTAGCTTCTGCAACTCACACAAGAAAACTGAAACCTTCTGCTGATGGTTTGAGACATTTTGGAAACTGCCTTGAAAATGCTTTCACCAACTAGTCTCCAACTGTTGCAGCTCAGTGAGATTTATGTGGGGTGGGAGTTATAACTGTTTCATACGAATATTCAAAACATTTTGAATCTGATGCTAAAGCCAGCTCACATGTACAAAGAGAATCCATTTAACTTTAAAACTTTAAAAATCAGAGCTAGAAACTTTATACACTAGACAAAAAAACCTGGCAAGTAAAAACACTGGTATGACTAAAGCTTCCATTCATGTTAAAACTAAGCTGAACTTCAAAGCTGTTTGGCTTCCCCTTGTCACTTTAATTACTGTTTTATCTAAATTGATCTCTTGACAGACTTAGAAAATGTCAGTTACCCCCACATTTAATTAATCTAAACAAGAATACTAAGAAAAATAGATTAAATTAGCTCAGACAAATTATTCAAATGACTAAAGTTAATTTGTTGTTTGCACAGTTACGTTCTTTAGTTGCTGTAGTGTTGTTTACTGTATGTATCAGCTAGTTATGAAATGTGTTTGTTGTCGTTGGTATGACGCTGATTGAAGTTGACATTTGGACACTGTGCTGTAAATTCCTATGGATTATCAAATGATTATGAGCAAAGACCAAGCACAACACCCCTAATGTATAATTACAGAATGTAATTGTAATCTTCTGCTTATTTATGGAATCCTTCAGTAAAGCAGATAAGTGACTGGCCTTAATCCAGTTAAAGCTACGGAGCTTTCTGAATATCTAATATCTAATACCGTGTTGAGTGGTGCTTTAAAATAAATTAAAAATGATTGGTGTCTTGTCTTTACAGCTCATCAGCACCATGAAACATCTTGCTAATAACTTCAGGATGACGTCACCTTGTGAGCGCCATCGTAAGAGTTGTTTTGGCCTCTTCAACAACCTAAATAAAGTTTTAAAACTTGGTTGTTGCTTTGTTTTTTGTTGGTTGTACATGTCGATATGAATGCACATGAGAAAAGGTCCGATAGGTGTTCAATCTGTGATAATATTGCTCTGATCAGTTTGCTTCAGGTGTTTTTCTGTCAGACTATCAAAGCAAGGACACTTACAAGACAAAGTAGTGTGACACAAAAAATACAGTCCCATCCAGGACCTGAAGCAATCTACTGTATTCTGAAAGGTTACGAGTGTCTGTGCACATCTTCAAAGGTCTTCCTACATTTTGGCAAAAAATAAATATTCATTCTTTGCATTATTCATACAATAAAGCGTACAGTAAAAGTTATGTACTGTTCCATATTAATTAGGGTAAGGCAAAACTGTCAGAGGTGATGGGAAGAAGATCTGTGTGTAAAATCGCAGATGACGAGGACACTAGTTAGGTTTAAAATCAATGTTGCTGCTACAGTAGGAAGGAAAAGTAAGCAAACAAAAACTTGACATGAGCATACAAATAAACAGACAAACCTGGCACTGAACAAAGGAAAACAAGAAATGTAAACACTGATGGATGGAATATCTAACAGAAGTGTAGGTGCTGATTAGTAAATGGGAAATCAGAAGGAAGAACCTAAACCTACTATAACACAGGAAGAAGAGTGAATATACAGAACAGAATCAACACAAATACAACCCAGAAAAACTCCACATCAGCCAAAAAAGACAAATTCAAGGACATAACCAATAAACTATGACAAGAACACCACATACTTTTAAAACAACAATAGATTTAACATCATACAAAACATTTTCAACTATGAAAGTAAAAGAAAAACAAAACCATTGTCTGTACATAATTCCATAATGCACCATGCATTAGAAATCTGTTTTAGGGGAGCTCAGTCAAAAATGGGTTTCTAAGATGAAAACAAATGTTTTAGTTGTTTTTGTAAAATGCAGTTTAGATATAGTAAATATATTTCCATTCATGCACATCTTTCAATTGATTTGGCAACAACTGATCATGTCAGCATTTTGTCTAAGTGAGCAACACTGCTTTTCTGCAAACTTATTTAAAATAATATTAGATTGAATTCACACACTTTAGAAAATGAGTTCATCAGTTTCCTTACAATGATCCACATCAAAGAGCCTTAAATGCAATTTATTGTAAGAACTGAAGGCTCTGTTACAAAATCTTTCCAATGACTATTCTTCATTTCCATTTCCCAACACACCACATTGTATGCATCCTTTCCCAGTCCTACTCCTTTACCAACTGTATAGTTCCTCTTCCATAAGTGGAAGTCAGTAATCCTCCACAGACTGCTCAAGGTTGCTCTTGATTCCACCCAAGAAGCCTTGGTCATATCTGAGCTTATGTAGCAAAGGCATGTTCTTTTCTTCAGAACAAAACTGGCCACTGCATCTTTCCACACCAACATTTTCAAACTCTGCAAGTTTAATAGGAAAGCTAAATGTTGCATGTTTCTGTCATTTTTATGTCTGAATGACGTCTCATAGAACTTTAAAGTAAAACTCAAGCAGTGTCGGAACGATGTCACTTTAACACATCAATGAAGTCATTCCTTTTGCGCATCATTCATCTGAAAAGGGCTTTACTGTATTTAGAAGCACAACTGTGAAATTGTTTAGTCTTCTGATCCTACTGAAAGTCAACAATCTAATCTCCAGTTCTGCGAGGCTTTTCAGCAAGCTGTGTATTTATGGGGGTTATGTTTGCTTTAAATTCCTTCATTCTAATTAAAGTTCAGTTACTGTTTGTATTTGTATATTTGTATGTTAAATTTGTATGTTAAATTTCTGAAACCTCGTGTGTGTGTGTGTGTGTGTTTATTCAAGTATAATGATAAAAAGTTTGTTGTTGGATCATTTCCAGCATTGTTGTACCATGTTTTAACGTTATTACCACTAGACCAGGAGGTTGTGACAGCTTCTTATTTTGTAATGTCCTCATATGACTCGTCTGCAACTTGGTTTGCAGCCCAAGCAGTGCAGAAAAACGAAAGTAAACACAGAAAGAGTAATAAATAAATGACAATGGATAATATTTGCCTAGGAATTTGGGTGAGAACAGCACTGACTGAGCTACTGAAACCCTGGGAGGGAATTAACTCATATTATATTCTCAAGTCTAAACCAAGTGTCATCTTAGTATAATCCTTAAAATAAAATTGAGCTCATTTAAATGGACACACTTATGGGAAACGTGAAACTTTTAAGCTCTTAATCTTTTCTAAATCCGCTCCAGTACAATAGTGTATTCATATACAGATTGCATTGCTTTATCTGTTACAATAAATCACAGTGTTATGCCATCTTTCACCCAAAACACCTTTGTGTCCTTTTGCTGAGCTGCGATTGCTTTTTTTTTCTCCTTTAGACCTTGAAACATACCTTTTTATTAGAGTTTAATTTGTGACCTCATTTTTGAGGTGGTGCTTGTGACCAGCCAAGGATGCTACTGCCGTCTCAGGGGGACTGTGAGGGTATGAAGTCTCCACACAGTGAACAACATCTGGGTCAAAACCTGTGGGTGGGGGGTTACAATGATAATGGTGAAATCTCCAGGGAGCTATGTGGTTTCTACCTGATCAGCCACTTCAGTCCATGAGGCTGAAACTGAAACTGACACCTGTGCACGAGGTCCAGTAAGATGGAAAACATGTCATGAAACTTTAGAGTCGACAAAATACAACGGACTAGAATGTTCCGTACATTACCTATATTGTACTGAACCTCCACTGCAGAACATTGGCTCCCTGCTCAGGAGAGACAAGATGTTTCCTATTACTGAAAAGGAAACCTGCGCTGTCCTTTTTAGGATCAGTGGTGGGGGCTGGAGCCTATTGTAACAATCAATGAGCAAAAGACAGAGTACACCCAGGACAGGTCACCAGTCCATCACAGGGCCACACAAGACAGACAACCACACAAACTCACCATTTATGAGAATTTAGATTGGGCAGTTTACTTAACATGCATGTTCTTGGACTGCAGGAGAAAGAAACTCAGAGAGAACCCACAGGTGCAAGAGCAGAACATGAAAACTCTACACAAAAACAGGAGACATTTTTTTCTGTGTAGAATTATTGCTAACCACAAAATTGTTGTGCAGCCCGAACACCTGCATTTAATTTTATCTTGCTTTTTTTTAGAGTACCAAAAAGATTTCGTTAGTTTGTTTACAAAACTTTAAACTCCAAAGATTCCTGAAACCACTCCTTTTTACGTGCACTGTGATTAAATTTGTAGGCTCGGTGTATTGCCTTCTGTGAGTAATAACTGCAAGCATTTTTATAAACTTTTATAAACTTTTGTTGGGATTTTCTTTTTACCTGTAAATAGACAGTGAAGATTCAGCATTTCAGTAACTCTTTACAATATATTGCCTTCACACATTCAAAAGACAAATAGAAATTCAGTGCAACAATCCAATTCATACATGACACTAAAGTACTTTTGATTATTACAATTTGGAATTCTTTTTTATTTATTTAGTCTTTTTTTATTTTAAGCTGGACAGTAATTTGTTGGTAAGAACAGGTCTAAAGATAGATATGCACAAAATCTAGCTACCGGCTGTAGTTTTGTGTTGCAAGGTTTTCATTTTAAACTGCTAAAAACACAACAAAGTTACTTTCATGAACAGAAAATAATCTGTTATGAACTTTTATTTGGCTCAATGTTACAAGATTGATCCAAACAAAATGCTTGACATGGATGGTAGTTTTCTTACACTGGAGAAAGTCTGTCAAATATATTATTTAGTGGATCTTACTTAAAGTGCTGCTTTACCCAAATGTCCAGATAATCCCTGGCAGTACAGACGAATGTAAATATTTGATATTTCCTCTATCAATGAGTGTTCACTTGATATGAAACCAAGCATTGCCAAAGGATATCAAAGGAATTTCTGTGTTCGGTCATGAATATTTCATTTTGGTAAGCCATTTAGATTGAATATCTAATTAAATCTTTCTATCCCTGTGGAAAAATACACAATGATTTTGCAATTAATTTGATACTTAAAGGCAATGAGCTGATAACCTGGGAACACACCCACAGCAACAGCTTGTGATCAACATTTATTCTTGTGTATTTACTATGGCAGTCTAGTAAAAAATACATGCTTAAAAGAGAAAGGTAGAGCCACTGCAGATGCACTGATAAAACATTCATGTGACAGCATGAATAAAACATACAGGAATGATCCATGGGTCAAGCCACCTGTAAATGTGGGCGTAGCTGTGTGTCATGAGATGTATATATCGTTAAGCCTGAGATTTTCCGCGTAACAGAGATGCCTGAGCTCCTTGGAGGTACAGCGTTTTTCAGAGAGAAATAATCTACACACTTTATGAAACTTCATCTTTGAGTAAATGACAGGCTTCGAATGGTAAGGTCATTACCTGTCATACTTACCTGTCACTGTCAAACAGATGGAGCCCTAAAGGACTGAGCAGACAGACAAGCAGAAGATGATGGCAGCATTAAAATTGTATTAAAATGCAAAGTTTACAAGCCCCTTCCTAAATGTATTTTAACTTTGTAAAAACTTCTTAAATAGACACGGCTGACTTCCATTAGATCAGTTATGTGATCCCTTGAAGGAAATAAGAGTCAGTGTTTTCATAAAAAAACTTTACTTTTATCTATTTTGAAAGTTTATGTGAGTTATAAACATGAAAAACAAACCATTACTCCAGTAGGAATTCAGCAGCTAGAGTTCGGATGAAAAATTTCATCAGTCTTTTAGATTCCAAAAGTTCACTCGAACACTGGGTGAAGGAACATTTCCCAAGCTTCAGATGGTCAGCTAAAAAGTCTTGTGTGTGTACACGCACACGATGTATGATATAATATTAATGATGGTGATACTGCATGTGCATTTCAGTGAAAACAAGATGCGTAAAATACTGACAGAAACCCAGTGAACCGGGTTTCATAATGACTGTATACCTGCAGATGTAGACTGGTCACATTCAGATCACATCACTTAGATTTGAAGTCAAATGTTAGTGGTGCTGCTTGCATGATCTTTCTGAGTTTATGTGGGTTGACGCTGCATACTTTGTCAGTCCCGTCCAACGTATCTGGTGATTATGAAGAACTGAGTGTTAGTTAGCACAAGTCTCTGTTCCGTCTCTGTGATGGTCTACAGACCTGTTTAGGGTCTGCACTCCCCCTGATGATAAACTCAAACCATTGTAGTAATGAGGATTCTTTTTTTTTTTTTCTGGGATCTGGATCACTGGGTTCAGTTCCCCCCAAAAAGCTGTCTTTCAGCTCCTAAATGGTTCCTCACTCAGTGCTACTTCTGGTTTTGACTTTTATAACCCAATGAATATTTGACTGCACCTTTTAACAACTGACTTAAGAAACATTTTTATTGCTCTGTGTAGAAGCCCTTAACATGATGTTGTCCATAAAGGTTATGACGCACAAAAGCTCAACAACTACAGAGAACACACCAGTGACTCATTTATGCTGTTTGATTTTCTGATGTATAATATTACATTTTTGGTGTAAATGTAATTTAGTAGAAACCTACTTTGACATCTCTGACATTCTGTTCTCAGTTAAAGAAGTTTGCAGCTTGTCTGCTTCAAAAATTCACTGACAAAAAGACAAGGGCAAAATGACAACATGCAAACCCCCTGAATCCCTCTCCCAATCATGCTGGTGGCACACCATGTATGAAAGAACATGCTGGCACAAGTTAAACAAGATTAAGGCAAGTTGTGAATATGCTGTGGCAGGTATATATTTCATCACTCTCTTGTTGATCTTAAAAGACTTAGAAACTGCAGGAATGAGCAAAATGGTGACTATCTGGAATAAAGAGACGCTCTGTACTAATATTAACAGAATTATAGTTACCAAAAGTATCATTAATTTGTTAAATTAAAAGTAAGACATTTTCATCTATACCAAGTAGTGTGATGATCAGTGAACACTTGAATGTCTATCATTGTAATCTTGTTAAATAACTGTGGATAAAACCACCAGCATGAGGCCCTGGTGTACACTAATCCTCTGACGGTATCCACAAGTTTCTCATGGCATCATTCCAAAGCTTTTGGCCTCTTTGTTCATGAGCTGTGACTAATGCTCAGTGTTCATGTGAGAAGGAAAACAGAATGATCAATATGGCTCAAGGCACAAAGCTGAGGCAACTTCCCGTTTTCCTCACTTTCTTTATTCCATCTTTCACTCCTCCTCCATTTAATCCCTTTTTATAAGTCAAATAAGTGCATGAATATGATGATTTTCACACACCAGCACAGCAGCGTAGTGCAGAGTGTTTCAGTAGTGTCTGTATATTCGGTGTATGTGTGTGTAACTGTGTGTTTAGTTGGATCTTGCTGCGGAGTTGTGACGCTTTGGAGCTGACCTACATTTAATTATGTACACTAAAAGTAGAAAAATGTGCATTCTTGATGAGTCAGGTTGTGTGCAAAGTTGGACACTAGAAAATTCTTGCATTTCTTATCAGTCCTCCTACCAACCCTCATATTTTGGACATAAATTGAAGAGGCTGTTTTTCCATGAGAGAACAAATTTAAGCTATATAAAAATAACATAAAAGTTTTGTTTTTCTTTTGTAAAGCTTGGGAACAATTTGTTTTAGACTAGCTGTTGGCTTGTCCATAAAAACAATTTCTCTAAACTCATGTTATTTGAACAGCTATCGACAGCATGCAAGATACAAAATTTCATAACTCTTCATTTGAACTCTCATAAGAAATGTCTGTTTGAAGTTGCATTTTAATAAGCAGCTGAAAACATTTCCTTTCTTTGCAAAAAGGATCTGGTTCATTATTTAACAATACTTACCCTATATATCATGTGTTCTTTATAGAAAAAATTTAGATAATCAAGTTTGTTATGGCATAAAACAGTCTTGTGAATGATAGATAGCTACTTTATGAGCTTTTCAAACTGTCTGTTAGTCCTAATGAAGCTTCAATATGCTGTCAAACGACTAATGAACTTAGTTTCTCCATATATATTTCATATACAGTCAAATATTTTAGGCAAACTACTGACAGACACCTTTTCTGAAAGGCATTACCCCTTGCACATACTCTGAAAGTGCTGCTTGGTGTGACTGCAACAATCATTGAGTATTTTTTTCTGAGATTACTATGAGAAAGGAGAACTATATTTGCTACGAGAGCAGTAAGAATAATGATAAGCTCTTTCAGATAGAAAAAAAAGTAAATGAATTTTTAAAAATGTGACAAAAGGTTGAAAACACCAAATGATTCCTCAGTTGGAAAATGATCTTAACCCTGTGCCGTTTTGCAGACGCAATTAAACACTGCATGGGTTATTTCTAAAATCTCAAACCATCTTTGAAAGTGCAAGAATCATACCGTACTTCTGCAGCCATTGTATAAAGTCATTAAATGTTTTTTTTTTGTGTTTGCATCTTGGCAGTAGAGTTTCGAACCACAAATGTGATTTTTGTTAGAAAATTGTTTTTAACTCTGGAGTCCATTGGGATGTTTGGATGTAATTTATCACTGTTTTGAAACAGACATTTTGTGCAAATAAATATGTGGGAACAAACTTGGTGAAAACATCTCACTGATGGAATGTGATCATGTGGTGAAAGAATGCAAAATGTTTCAATTTGCTTGTGAGAAAAAAATAGATTTTGACAAAAAAAAAGCTGCCAGGAAAAAAAAAACCTTTAAAGTTTTAACTTTGAAAACAGAGCCATTAGGATAATGGCTCTTCAGGCGTACAGGGACAGGTAAGACTGGTGTTGATGCAGCCCATGAATAAGGAATTAGGTCAGAACATGCAGCGGGTAGCTGAGCACTACCCCGCAGAGCTACCCAGGTCTGAGCTTAAGGAAGTGATGTTTCATTCATCATTAACTGCAGCTTAACGTGAATGGAGGCGCACACACCAGATATAAAGAGAGGCAGGAGACGATGTGGGAGAGAAAAGGTGACAGATGAAAGAAGAAACCGAGGAAGATTACGGCGGGATTCTGAAACAAAAGCAACCTAAAAGAACACGATCTGGAGGATAAAAAAAATCAGGAAGCTGTATTAGGAGAAAATCCTGAATTAAACAAGCAGGGAAAGAAAAGGAAAAACCTAATGGGTGAATGAATGAATAGCAAAGATTTTAATGAACATAATTACATGTAACATGAAATACTCTTCTACACTTGATGATGACATGTTTTGCTCTTATCATTACACTGATTGCAAGATCTGTGTGATTAGAAAATTAAACCACTTCACCAATAGGTCAATGGTAATAGCGGTAATAGTAATGCTATATTGGCAGAAGCAGCTGGAAAATCCAAGTTATTACCGGATTAGACTTGTGGGGAGGTAAAATAAAGAAGAAAAAAACAGTATGAGTCCATTTTCAGTTTATTAGATCATCCTTTTAAGTTACATATAGTAAAGGTAAAGATTCGGAGCTGGACACCAAGCAGGGTTGAGAAGGGCTGCAGGAAGACGCTGCATTAATGTTAATGTGCCTGAAAGTGTTAAAGTGAGCACTTTTCCACTACAGTAAATATATTTTATTCAACGAGAAAGCCAAGATCTGAAAATAAAAATTTAATGAGGTTACATTACGAATGTAACACTGACAAACACAAAAACATTTCTTGTCTTTTGCATCAGACACCACAAAGCAGCTGACCAAGGAAACCAGTTTCTGGCATTTTTGACATGCCTAAAGCAAAAATCTTAAATCTGATTTTTGATTTGGCAGTTTCAAATGAAAGTTTCTTTCAAAACTGCCAAGTTAAATTACTACCAGACCACATCTTAGATCAATATCTGTAACACTGACAGAGTTAGTCACTTTTTCTTTTACTATGGTTGATTAGCTGTGGTGGCCATCTTGAATCAGGTTGACTCTATAGGTTAATCAGTTCTAGATGTACATCCAATGATTACCTTCTGAAGGTTTCATTAAAATCCATGCCGTGGTTCAGTCATATTTTGCTAACAGACAGACAAACACATGCATTGGCTTTTGGAGGCAGACGATTAAAAACTGTGGATCACCCAAAAACTAAAAGTGGTTAACACCATTATTAGTGCTCTCAACCCACCAACCATGGACCAACATGCTTTATCAGCCAGAGTTCAGCTTTTATTGACTGAAGATTTCCTCCTCCTCTTTCTCTGTCCTTCACTTTCTTTCTGCTTTGGATACGTGACTTGACAAAAATCGACAAACTCTGACAGTTGCAGTGAAACCAGCCTCAAAATAAATGGTGGATTCTGCTTAGATGGGCTGCCTGTTATTGATTTTCGCTGAAATGGGAATTCAAAGCATATACAGTAGGAGCTGTGAGCTTTCTGAGGGCCTAATTAATTCCCTATTTTCCCCAGTGCCATTTGATGAGTGTCTCAGAATGCAAGGCTGTTTTGGCAGATTGCTTCTCACATTATGACTGTGTCTCTGTAGGCTTCTATGTATAGGGGAAATGTCAGTACCGGCGCCAGTGGCAAAGATGCAGAAAAAAATGGTAAAAAAAACAGTCATGATCACTTGCTGAAGGTGGTCATATTGTACAATATGAGACTTGTTTGTGCAGGTGTTCAAATTGCAAGGAAAAAAAAAAAATTTCTTTTTGAGTGTTGCCCTTATGCTTCAAAAGGAACTGCCACTCTTTTTATGTTTCTCAGCACAAGAACACTGACGCATTGTTCGAAAATGCCTTACCTCTGATGTAGCGGAGAAGTCTGCCCGCTCTGTGGCTGAAGGCAAATCAGCTGATTATTAATCAACGTGAAATGCTCTAAAGGCTTTGACTGAGATGGTAATCACTATCTCCTCACTGGCTTTGCTAATGATTTTACTCCAGTGAGAGCACCTTGAAAAGTCAGTCGAGCAGGTTTGAGAAGAACAGATTAAGCCAAACCATATATATTTCTGCCTTTTTACAAGCTAAATTACACTAGAGGTTTCCACTGCCCTCCGCTAAAGATGAAGGTGTAGTGATAATGTTTTTACCTGTGTGTGTGTGCATGTGTGTGTGTGGGTGGGTGGGGGCGGGGGGATGTTCATGTATTAGCAAAATATTTCAATAATAATCACAGAACTGATTTTAATAAAACTTTAAGAAAGTAATAACTAGGTTGACATCTACAACTGATTAACTTTTGAAGTCAACCCAATTTAAGATGGCTACCACAGCAAAGTAAACTTTGCAAACACAAAAATGGCTTTAACTCAAAGAAATGAACAGATATTGAGCTACAAACTGGTGTGGTAATAGCTGAACATCGTCCCCAACATGTACTTTGAGCACTTTTATTGTGCAACATTTTATACCTAAAAGGTTGTCACTGACTGTTGAAGTCAACACTGTTGGTCTGTTAGCAAAATATCTTATGAACCACTCAACCACTATTCAATGAAACCTCCAGAAAATAATTATTAACTGAACGACTACAACTGATTAACATTTGGAGTTACCTCAATTCAAGAAGTTACCACAGCTAATAGACCTCAACCAACACAAATATGGCTAAAAATCAGGGACTTTGACAGATTTTAAGCTAAAGCCTGGTGTAGTACTAGCTGACAGTTATTCTCTGAGCACTAACAGATCATGAAAGGTCTCGTAAGATATTGCAATACTGCGCATAATGTTGTTTGTTTGACCAAAATGTCTAAAACTCTGATCCTTCTCGTTAAAAGATTATCATAGCCAAAAGCAATGGCATGAAATGCAGCAGGCGATAATTATTATGTCTTCCTTCAAGGAATGCTAGGCCTTTAATTTTGCTCTTTTTTTCACACAGAAAAGAGGATCAGGTGTGTTTTATAATTTCGTTGTGACAGGGTGATAATACATGAACAAACACATGTAAACAATGACGCATTCTCTCAAACAGACACACAAACCCTCTTAAAGCTCACACGTGTGCATGCACATGCGAGCGCTCACACACAAATGCTTTGAGCAGGTCAAGACTCAGCTGTTTCATGGTCTGTAGCCCATTTCAAATCTCAAAATACATATACTGCAAATAGATCAGTTTTTGTGTCAGTGATTTGGAGCATTTCTGTGTAAAAATGTCTTAATTTTCCATGAAGGAGACAGAGGCACATCTCTTCTCAGAGCACCTGTCATCGCTATCGTCAGTTTCCATCTAAGAAACAAGTAACTAAAGCTGTCCGCCACGACTTAATCATTGGCATGAGGGAAGGAAGATAAGCTTTTGTAGATTCCAGCTTTGGTCTGACAGCGGTGATCAATAACATTGTATTGCACATTCTCGTTAGGCTCGGCCTGTCCGGCTGAAGAGAAGAAGCCTTTGTAGTGTCTGATGCAGGAAGTGTTTACTGAACTGATCAGAGTTCATATTTTCTTCCCACTGACGTTTTTTTATTGCAAAGAATGTTCTTATTTGTCTTCAGAAAAATAAAACAAAAAAATAAAGAAAAGAAAATAACACTATGATTAATATGTTGCTTGATCCTGGAGATAAATTGTCTAAATCAATCCTAGAAATTTGGGTGCAAATGGTGGTGCAGCGGATGGGGTTTTTGGTTAAGTTATGACATCAGATTTTAATAGCAGGTGACTTCCTATATTTATAATGCAGCATATTTGCAATGTAGCTATATTTTGCTATAAAAAAGTTACTTCTCGTAGTGGACTTGTTGTTCAAAGCCGTACTTCTTGTGTCCTGCACTTGCACAACTGATGCGCTGAATCACTGAATCAGCAAACAGCATAAACTCAAGGATGTTTGGTCCCAATGTTGAATCTTTTTTGATGTCTGTCTGATTTATGGTAATGAGGTTTCAGAAGAGCCTCTTCAGCGCACAACTCTCATCTCTCGTTTCAGGTTTTGGACTCAAAGTGCATTTTCAGCGAGAAAACAATGACAGCTCGGCAAACCAAACCATATGCCACACAGTAAATGAGATTACATCTCATTATAAATGGATTCATCTGCTTTGAATACAGTCCAGTGTTCCCTGCCCAGAGACTTTCAATTACCAAATTACAGCGAAGGCAGAACCACCAAACGTGGGGGTTTTTGAAAACTCTGATTTACATGTTGATTTTGGGTTTTTTCCATTTTCTACATGATCACTTTTTAATGAATGTAGGATCAAATTTAATGAAAAAGTCTGCTTTCTTTTTAAACTGCATGTCTTTAAACCAAAGGCTGCTGTCATTGTTTCTTTTTTATACAAAAGCTGTACTACGCAATTCATTGTTCAGTTACAATATAAATACATTTATATAAAATGATGAAAAAGGAAATGAGCTCATCAATTATAGAACAGATGTTAGATTGGGCTGCTTTAGAAAAAAACTAAAACTCCATTAAAGTTACAGCTGATTGGTCACAAGATGCTACATTATAAATAAGACAATTTTAGATGGATAAAGTAACAGAAGTCCTAATATTGTTATAAATCTTTATATTTATTTAAATTACTGTGTACATATTAGAAGATTGATCAAGGTAAAAATCCTCTGTGCTTTCTGCCTAGGCTTTTAAAAAATTTTGGTTTTCTGGCATCCCCTTAGTTCAACTCAATCTTTCAATGAAGTTTTTCCATGAAGAAGGCTTAGTTATTGGAGCAGCTGGGAAGAAGCCGGACAAAGAAAACAAAGATGAGGAGATAAAATTGCCGCCTAAATTGAAGGAGGCTTGACACATCAAACAGATAAGAGAAAATAGGGCACTTTGAGAAGAAGAAAGAAGATGGATAAAAAGGACAGCTTCCTTTTTCCAAGTCCAGCCTAATGTACAACCTTCATGGTGATTTACAGTGGAATCCTTAGAGAGTGCGGTTAACTCGTCTCCTTTCTAACATGATTCAAAATATATGTTGCAATTCCGCAGAGCTCTTTGCACGGTTAAAACCTAACATGAAATATTGAAAATGTGACAAATAATGAGTGAAAACCTTCTCTTTTTGCCTCAGAGCAAAGTGTTTACTTGCTGCTCTTGATGAAGCCTTACATTTGTTTCTGTTGGATGTTTTGATTTGGAGTAAGCTCTTTAGATTTCACCCTCCATCATACTGAAAAATATTTGGGAAGTCAGTTTTATATAAAACAATATGAATCAGTAACACAACAAAAATATTAAAAGCCTAGCATTCCTTGAGGGAATGCCTATGGCCCACTTCCTTTCATGCCAGTCTTAAACTAAAATCTGTACAGAAAACTATACTGAAAGGATGGAGTCATAATCTTGTAAATGACACTATGTGCAGTCTCATTCAATATCTCACAAAATAGGTTGTACTGTGTGTTGAGGATGACTCTTGGCTACTACCACAACAAACTTCAGCTCAATATCGATAAAATTGGCTGAGTTATAGCTATTTTGTATTTTCTAGGGTCAGTTAGCCATGACAACCATTTTAAATAGAAAAGAATAGAATAGAAGTACTTTATTTATCCCAACAGGAAATTACTGTGCAGTTGCAGCATACATATACACACAGATCAAAAAACAAAAAGAAAAGAAAAAATAAATAAAAATAAAAATAAAAATAAAAACAAAAATAAAAATGAATAGATAAAATGCAGAATGAAGATGTAAAATTCTGTACAATATGAACAGTGAGTATTAAAAATCTGTGCAAACTGTACAATAGAGCTATGTAACAGTCTGTACACTATTAATTTATGGACAGATATGTACAATGGTAACCTAACGTTTATTATATAAAGTGATGGGGTTGACTCCACTCCAATTGGGTTGACTCCAAAAATTAATCAGTTGTAAATGTATAGTCAGTGATTACTTTCTAAGCATTCCATTTATGCCCTTCCAGTGGGTTATGAGATATTTTGCTAGCGCTACAACCATACACTTTCACTTAGACATGGGCAAAAACAACCTTTCGCTTTTGGCAGCAGGTGATAATAATTATGTCATTGTTCAGGTGATTACTTGTAAATGGGCTTACAATCAAAATATAAACACAATATTTGAAAAAATTCAAGAATTTCTTCATTATGCATTATCAACTATCTTATCTTTTAGAAAACTTGATTATCAACACAAGTGTCTCATTTCCAGTTTGAATAATCAAACCTCATTTCTTTGTTTATTTTCTTCACACCTGGGGCAGAACTAGACATGTTCACAACTCTATCCATCCTTTGATTGGCAGTCACCCATACCAGGAGCCTTTGTATTCTGTTTATAAAGTGCTCTGATGGAGATAATGAAAAGAGGCCGTATGAGAGCAGGAGAGTTGAGCTCGTTCACTTGCTGGACCAGGGGTGGTTTAATCTGCTCTCTTAATTAGACCCGTACAAATCCCTAATGCTCCTATCGGCAAAGTTTGCCACAGCCTGCTGTAATTGATAACATGCCATGTGATAAAGTATATTTGCTGTAGGATAAGGGGATTAGGATGCACTCCATGCTCAGATCAGAGCAGACGAGGGGGATATGCTGTAAGGAAAGGAAATATTTCTGTGCATGAAGACGGTTCCTAGGAAAACTAGGTGTGCATGGTGTGTTAAGGTATTTGCCATCAATAGGATATTGAAACTGATCTCTGATGAGATTGGTGAAACCCTGCTATGGTCTTGAATACAGACTACAGATTAGCACAGACTAATTTAGAGCAGATCGTTCCTTGCCATCCTCCAATATCCCTCATGACCTTGAATGAAGGCTCCGGTCTCTGTCTCATTGCACGCTCAGGTCTGAAGGTTTAAATAGTTTAGCAATGTAATTTGAGAACTCTGTACCTTCCAGTAAGTGGAGCAATGCAAGATTTTCCAAAAGCTGTTCTATAATGGCAAAGAATGAAAACCACATTAAAATAAATCAGCATTCCTTTCCCCTCAGGTCTAAATGGGGGCTACAAATAGAACCAGTCCCTCACTAAACCACTGTGACCTAGACACACCTGAGACAGCCCTCAGCCAATCAGCAAACAGAATGCATGACCATAATGAAAACTGGGCCGTTCATCTATCTGGGTCATCTATCTCAATGAATGTCAAGACAATAGTTAAGTACAATGAGTTGAAATATTAAAGGGAAGCTGGAAATCTCTTGATGCGTTTTGACATTGGTATTTTTATCTCTAATTAAACTATAAAAATTACTCATAAGCTGTGTACTTTTTGATTCTGCTTTAACAGCAATGTGTTTGTTAGTACACAGATCACATGTGCCAGAGTAATATGTTGGCACATTAGCTAAAGCTAAATTTGTTGGTACCTTTACAGCTCTTTTAAACAATGCTTCATCTTTTGTGAAAAATTATTTAGTTAAAAGTAGTTTTTTAAAAAAGTAAATCTTCATGCCTTTATTGAGTAAACAAAATCAAATAAAATGATTTGTTGTTTATTTACAAAGAAATGCTAAAATAGTATGGACAGCTTTGTTGGTACCCTTGAAGAGACTATTTATCTTTGCACTTTATTCATATCGTAGGTGCCTTCAAGCTTTTCATCAGTCATTCAGCTTATTTAAAGGGATCAAACAGGCCACTGGGCAGTTTGGTATCCTTGTTTGCAAGCGAAATCATAGTGAGAGCTGTCTGAGGAGCCCAGAAAAAAAAAATAGACATCTATGTTAAAGGTAAAGCCTATAAAACCACCTCCAAGCAGATTCATGTTCCTCAGACCACAGTTGTCAATAGTATTAAAAGTTATAAGGTGCATGGGACTCTAGCCAAAAGGAAATGCAACCCAAGTTGATCAGCCGGATAGTGGGGATGATAGAAAAACAGCCAAGGACAACATCCAAAAGCATTCAAGCTGAACTTCAAGATCAAGGTACGTCACTTTCTGATTGCACCATCTGTCGCCGTTTGAATCTTAATGGAAGAAGACACAGGAGGGGTCCAATACTGGAAAAAAAAAACACAAACAAGCCAGACAGAAATTTGCCAAAATGCATGTTGACAAGGCCTAAAGTTTCTGGGACTGACGAGACAAAACTAGAGCTTTTTGGCAAGTCACGTCAGTTTTTTTATTTTTTGAGGAAGGGTGACAAATTTATCGGTGTCTGCGTGCGGGGGAAATAATAAGTACTGCCTGTGCAAACAAGAAGCAACCTCAAAGTTGTTTTTTTTTCTCTCAGCTCCTCCACTATGTAGGGGTCACCATAGCAAGCAAACTCGCACAAAAAATTTGGCAATAGTTTTTTTTACACCGGATGCCTGTCCTGACACAACCTGGGCTCGAACCTGCAGCATCAGGATTACGAGACTGAGGCACTGACCACCGGGGTACCACAGCCTCAAGAAGCAACTTCAAAGTAATGCATAAAAAAGTATAAACTCACTCAGAACTACCTCCTTCACACGCCTTTGCATAATTCATTTATGCACACTCACACATGCATTTGTTGAACCATGTCAACAAAATCTGTGCATGTCCATGTTACACATTGCAATCCCCTGTTGCACGTGTTACCATGGTTACTGCATAAGCACTGGCCTCTTCCACATCTAATCTCCAAAAATGACAGTGAGATCAGTGCCAGGCTTCTCACCAGCCACCACCTTGGACTATTACTCTGTCTGCTGCTGCACCTAGAAGTCATTAGTAAGTCTCCTCTGCTGCAAAACAACAAGCAGCTCTCTGAGTTACAGCTGATCCTGTCAAAGTCACTCCTCACATTACCAAAACTGGTGAGTAGCGACAAGCTCGGTGGCCATAAACTTGCATCAGACGTAAATCAGAGAAGCTTTTTTTTTATCTTTTGTGTGTGTGGGAGGCAATAGATGACTCTGTCTGTCTTTGTTCCTGTGGACCATCTTGAAAGTAAATCAGAGATTTTGTCAACAGCACTATTTTTAGCTTTTCCTTTTAGTTTTGTGTCTTATGCTAGCACTTTGATTCACGTCTTGCAAGCTGGAGAGTTTACGAGCTGGAAATTTGTGTTAACCTTTTAATAAAGTCTGCAGAAAACATCAAAAGAATTGCATATCTTTATTGTCATTGTACCATCTATAAACTGAAATCACAGCATTGCAAGCGACTAAAAAAATAACTACTAAATATGATTAAAAACATGTGAAAGAGTTCAATGATTGCACGGTTTAGTTACTGACTTGAATGTGGTAACGTTGAGAAATTGTCCAGTTATGCAATTGCAGCCTTCACAGAATAATACAGTCACATTTGCAGCTTAACACAAAATGGAAAAGTGGTACAAACAGAACCTTCAAATCTTAGCTAGTGGTTATTGGAAAAATGAAACAGACTAAAAAAAGAGAGTCAAATAGTTGAATTTTTCTTGCCTTGATTTACTGGGACACAAGTTGCTGGTTGATAAAAACATAAAATATCTTCTTCGCCACTGAACTGCAGAAAATTTTAAATATTGATCAAATCTTTATTGTTACATAGATTATTAGCAGTTTATTCTAATCTAATCTTTTTTGTATTTTGCCTGCAGAGTCTGAGATTTCTTTCTCTTTTTGTAAATGACTTTAGTAATGGAAGACTGGGAGGCAGAGCCTGCCCTGATTAGTGCTGTAGACCCTTATTAACCTTCGGTGATTACTTCTCATCACCACCATTAGGATGCAGTGGAGTCCCAAGTACTTAACCAATCACCACCCAAGAAGATTCCCAACTACAAATACAAATAAGGGAAGACGACAACAACCCTCGTAAAGAGATGGGTTTAATTATGTCAAAAAGATTTTTTTTGCACAAAACTCAATAACTATTTAAAAAGTGTCAAAGACCCAACAAAAGGCTTGGATTTTGCTTTTCTCCATTTGTTTGATGGCTTTCTTATTCCAAGTATTTGTAAAGTGGTTTGTGTGATCTTTGAGTGTGTGTCTTGCATTAGCTAAAGCAATAGAGCTGCTGGAAAGTCAGCTGAACGCTCCTAATTATTCTCACTTAGAAGCTTTAGAGAATTTTAAAACAAGGAAAGAGACAAATGAGTAAACAAAAGTCTGTTTTCACCATCATCCCACTAAAGGTTTGTGGGTTTTTTTGTTTGTTTTCTAAAAAAAAGAAACTGCAACTGCAACCTTGTATATGAATATGCTGAAAGGTTCTGGTGTCAGTCGTTACAAAAGGAACAGCCGACGTATTTTGGAAAAGAGCAGATTTTATACAATTTGGGGGATGTTTCAAATTAGTTTATTTATTGTAAGTTTTTGTTACTGATTGGCAAGGATACTCTTTCATTTCATTCTAGAGTTTAAAAAATTCTCTTCTCACTGTAATAATTAGATATTTTAATTATTCTTTGCTTTCAAGTGTTTTGCACCTGAACAATCTGACAATGAAAGAAGTACATCTGTGAAGCACATTGTATTTGACATGGCACCCAACATGGTAAAGAATAAATAAGGCCAATGTTTCTTTGAGCTGATTATTTTAAACATGTCTAAATATAAACTGTTGTGTTTATCCATAAAGAAAAGTACCTGAAAGCCTATTCTGTACTGCAAAAGTAGTGTTGGCACAGAAAAGAAAAGTCCTCCTGTCCATACAACCCTATAGTTTATCTGGTAATTTCTTTTAAAAAAGCAAAGTGCCAGATCATTATTACCATCTGCATGGCTGATATGTATGATAGGTTTACATGTTGCTTTTTTATTGAAAGTATGCACAAGCTAGCAGCTGTAAGTCAGAGCCCTGCTCTGTGACTGACAGTTCTACTTGACTGTACAAAGCCTGCTTTAGATTTACACCAATCAATCCAGCAATAAAATCACTGAAGGTGACAGAGAGTGATACCCATTGCAGTCCATAAAATGCAATAATCTGCTAGGAAACTTTTGAGTTGTGGCATTTATTTGGAGATACCACGTGCTTAAACAGCTGCCAGAAAATGTATCGCTTGTGTTTCATTCCTGACCTTGTAAAGTAAAAGCTGTTGTATGGATGAGTCTGCGTGTGTTGCTGCGAGGGCTGCACTCGGTGTGTGTCTCTCTGGCTTCCTGTTCAACTGTGACTGTGACTGATGAAGGGAAAACTGGGTCTGCTCAATGTACAGTAAAGGGCTGTGACATGAACTTCATGCTGAGTATATATCTCTTGGGATGTCCTAAGTGCTTAAATAGAAGTCAACTGGACTTCCTTTCTTCATTTTCTTTTTTATTCAAGAGCTAAGAAAGGAAGTCCGGTGGCCTTCTGTTCAAGCTTTTAGAATTAACGTGACCTGGATGAGTAAGAATTGACGTAGTCTATTAGGATGACATGATCCTGAATAACCTCCTCAGTCATAAAAAGGACTTACTCTTAGAAACGTAAGAGAGAAATGCTAATTCAGTCACTTCATCAAGAATTTACTTTTTTGCCTTGAAAGAAAAACATTAAGTATTTTAATTTTTTATCAACTGTTATGTTGTATTTTGGTTCTTACATGCTATCCCTACAAATGTGCTCATCAAAAGTTGAACCACCTCCTAATGAATGATTAGACTTTAGAAATTACAAGGTTGTTTTCTGATTAGGAGTCTTGTGCTGCATGTCGTTGTTGAAAAGATCAAATTAAGTTCAATTAAAGTAGAATGTTTTCTTGATGGACTTCTGAGATGAGAATAATCACTGTCAATAAAGATTAGCTAAAATGACCTTCCTCCAAAGTATTATGCCAGAAAATTTGAAAACGGTATAGAATGTCATTTTCTTCTTCTTTTGTTTTACTTTTGCATTTGTCACTTCTGTAAATGCTTTCATCCAAAGCTACTTTCAAGTAGGGGACAGCTTCAATACACTAAAAACACTCTGACATATGCATGCAAATTCTATTTAAATCTTTCTGAATGACAGTACTGCTGGAATAAATATAGCAGTGCAAAGTCAGGGCAGGTTAGGCATAATAAGGTGTTAGAAAAGGAGCTGCTCTCTGATGGGACTGGTCTTAAAGAGATTCTTGAAGACAACGAGGGACATTAATGCTCTAATAGCATTTGGTAGTTTCTAGGTTTTCATTCATCTAGTCACAAACAAAAACAGTCTTTTGGGCTCTTAGGACCAGGAAATGTTCCTGAGAGGAACGGAGGAGCATAAACCTTATGATTTAGTTTAGATGCAGTGTGCAGGCTTTACATCACTCTGGGATAAGTTACTTCAATTTGATTCTGGCAACCATGGGTATCCACTAGAGGTCAGGGAGTAATAGAGTCACATGAGGCATTTTAAGGTGGTAAAATAGCAGATGTGCTAATAAATCCTGCTTCGTTTATTAAGGTTTCACAAATCACTGGATGGATTTTAAGGAAATCTTTAGGAAAAAATCATTCGATGTCCACCGGCAACAGATCTACTTTTGAAGTCAATCCAATTCAATTCAAGGTGGCTGCCACACTTGGTCAACATTAGCAAACACAGAAATAGCTATAACCCAGCCAATTTTACTACTATTAGGCTAAAGTTTGGTGTGATAGTAGCTGAGCATCATACCCAACACATACTCCTAACATGACGTATTGTAAAAGATCTTTAATTAAATCTTCAGCATTAACTTTTGGAGTCAATCTTGTTTGTCTGCTACCAAAAAATGCAATGAACCACAGGACAGATTTTAAGAGAACTTTCAGAAATTAATCATTAACCCGACATTTACAAATGATTACCTTTTGGAGTCAATCTAATTCAAGATGGCTGCCACAGCTAACCAACATTACCCAACACTAAAATGGCTATAACTCATTCAATTTTACAGAACTTGAACTAAAATTTGATGTGGTAGTAGCTGAGTCTTTCATGATACATATTCTGAGCATGACATGTTGCAATATCATATGAGACTGAGCTATCACTCTGTCATTTCTCATCATAAGAAGATTTTAGTTTAAAAATGCCTGAATGAAAGGTGGCGGGCGATATGCAGTCCACCAAGGAATGGTAGGCCTTTAATTATCAATGTTTTAATGCACACACAAGCAGCATAAAATTTTAAATAGAATTTTGTTGCATTCTGTATTTTGTACTAACATTCAGTTTTGATTCAAGCTACTACAACTCAAAATTGCCCGAGTGACTGGTGAAAACTTCTGCGACTTTCCTGTAACTTTCCTGAAATAAACCCAATGATTTACAGTCAAAGCAGAAGCTGAGTCGAGGAATGGAGCCTGCTCCTGCACTTCTCTCCCGGTCTGAGTTCAGGCACAAGTAAACAAAAGTGTGACATTTTACAGGATCTGACTGGGTGCGGGATCTACAGCTTTAGTCTTTTTGTGTGCTGGAAAGGGACCAAGAGCACATCTATAACTTCCCCTGTTGTCACTGGCTGCCTTAAGGAACAGCAGAGAGCAGGGCCGCCAAGTCACAGTTTGGCATACTAAAGATAAACTCAATCACAGCCACTGAGTGAATCCCCCGAGGAAGATTTTAGACACCTAATGGGGATCAGGTAAACCAAAATGGCATGTTGTTGAGCATTTATGAATAATTAAAGTCAAGGAAGCAGGTAAACAAAGAAATACACAACAAGGAAAATGTCAAAACAAGAGCTTCTGAGCTGCTGGTGTGAACGAAGCGCATCCTCTGTGTGCATTTGAGTTGTGTGAGCTTGTGCAACATTTGGATAGTGTTTGTACCTGAGTATGGCTGCTGTGAAATTGCCATCAGACGCAGGAGTCAGCACAGGTATCAAGGTTACAGCAGTTAGCACCATAGGGGAGGAAAATTATCTGTCACCTTTACCACTGCTTTTCTAACAGCAAACCAAGCTCATTAGATCGTTTTTTTCACTCTTCGGGGGCTAAAATAACAGTTCATATAAACTGTTTCAGGGTTAGAAAGGTATTATTTGCTTTGATGTCTGCTATACATTCTCGCAACACATTGTGAAACTGTGAAATCTAACCTTTTGATTTATTATCAAGAAGTTTATTTTTTCAAATACCAGGTCAAGCTGTTATGAAAGGAGTGTTTTTCAGTTGTAACAGACAAAAGGTCTGTATTTAGGATTATGTTACCCAGAAAATGTTGACTTACTTGCCAATCAGACTTATTTTTTTCACTTTATTTTAGTCAAAGTTTGACATTTGGCTTCATTTGCAGTTTGGTTTCATTTGGACATCTGAATTATATGATTAGATTTATTTCATTATTTTTATAGGTACACTAATTGACTACAGAATTAAGCTTAGTAGTGTAAAACACACACACACACACAAACCTCTATGTGTGTGTGTGTGTGTTAGCCATTCCTTGTCCATCTCATCACATAAATTAAGTGTTTAGTGTCTAAGATTTTTGATGAGATTGGTCTACATATTTACATTTATAAAATAATCAAAAAGTAATATACAAACAAAAAAAGCCAAAAATGTAAGCATTTTTTCATTTATAGGGAACTAGCTGGGCTTTAGCTTTGGTTCCATTAGTATGATTATTAAAATGTTTAAAAAAAAACAGACAGATTGAAAACTGCATTTGATATTGATTACTGTTGCATTAGTCAGATCTTTAAGGTTTTGGAGCATTAATCTCACTACAAGTTCTTAAAACATTTTCCTAATGTAGATGTTTATTTTGCAACCTCAACTACTCCTAAGTTCTTTCTTCATTCTTTTGTTTTGCTTTTACTAAATGTTTTACATTTGGTTGGTTGCTCGAAATAATGCCATACTAGTATTTTTGCATTAATGGAGAAGTGTGGAGAATCAAAATGGTTTTTCCAAAGAGTAACAGGCTCTGGTCAAGCCTGCTAACACGTCTCTCTTTAAATCTGTAAACATAAAGCATATGCAAACAGATCAGGTGATGGCAACAAGATGTTGGTAGAAATGACACATATCAAGTGCACATTAAAAGCAAATTTGATTCAGTTAAATGTAGTGTTGACAGTGTAACCCAGACCTGGGCTTCGGCTTGGAATATGCTGCAAACTTTCAGCTGTAAAAACACCCTAACAGTGTGTTGTCACTGTTCTGATTGATTCTATCCAAATGGAGTCACTCGCTTTCTTTGGAACAAACTTCTAAAAATCGCTTAAACCTCAAAGGTTTGTCCTCTAAAACATGCAATTTGCTTCTTTCTTGTAGCTCCAAATGATACCAAAGAGCTTGTGTAGTATTGTTACTGTAGTGTGTGCAGATAATTACAGACAGCAGTTGACCGTGAAATGCAACCCACCTTGTTATCCAGTGACATTTAAATTATTGGAATCACTTACGGACTCATTGTTTGCAAAGGCCACTCTCCAAGCAGTATGTGTCCATGAGTTTAGATGTTTGAGCAATGATGTGTGTGTGTGTGTGTGTGGTGTCTCTTCACCTTCTGTTCTTGTGACAGCCAGCTTGAGTTGAACGAGTGGGGTGTATTTTTCACAAGGTGAGGTCATTTTGATCATTTTCTGTTTTTCCAAGGGGCCAGTTTGTGGTCAGGGACAAGCCTGAGTCAAAAGAAAGCGAGAGAGAAAAAAAAAAAAAGCTGCCTCTGAGAATAGCAGGGCCGTGGAAGCATAAACAAGTGTGTCTGTTTTTGTGTGGGTAGGTGAATGTGTGTGCCTGCATGTCTAAACAACAATGACTTGTAATTTGTCATTTTCAAACAAGGGTCTATAAACATCACGGTGCGACTTTATGGTGGGTAATATAGTTTGTGCGGAAGTATTAATTTTTCATATCGATCACATGTATTTTTATGACCAAAATGAGATAACTGGATGTGCTGCAGTCCGCCTATGAGCTGTGAAGCTATTGATATTCCAATAGATTATGTATCAGAAGGATAGGATCCCTGCTGACTCAATTAGGACTACATATTGCTCTACGAAGCATTGATGAATGTGTGAGCCATCCATGGTGTCAGAATCTGAATATGATTTTGCATATATAGACATACTGTGTAGAACTCCGTTTCCCTTTAATTATTTAGTTTTACCATACAAGGTTATATCACAGACTTGATCAACATGTTCCAGTGAAACTGAGGGAAGGTTTGTACATTTCAGCTTGAGAATATTAGCAAGATAAATTAAATCTTATTCATAGAAGTATGTTAGGAGGAATTTAGGTAGAGGATATGATGAGTATTATTACAGTTTACAAACTTACTGTATGAGCTGTACCTGCCTGTTCCCAGTGCAGATACTGAGCACCCTGAACATTTCTGTCCAAACCCGTCTGTTTGTCTATGTATTCGCGAGTAAAGTTACATGTAGAGATGATGACCAGACACTGCAGACACCCAGATCCTCAGAAAAGATTTGAAATGGAAAATCTTAAAGACTGAAATACACTGTAACTCAGAGTTGTCAGGCTGAAGAAATAGCAATATAATAAGTTGTCTTTCTGTTGAAGCTTTTTGAGTGGTTGAGTAAATACTGTCAAGTTTCCTGGAGCTCATGGTCTTCATTAATATGGCAGCTTTATACAATATAGTATTTCTGCAAAAGTGATTTATGTCTGAGTAACCAGTGGGTCTCCAGAGGAAAGCAAAAACTGATTCCTAGAAACTACAGCTGAGATTAAATGCAGTGACTATACCAGAGTTGGAACCAAAGGTATCTGAATTTTTTCTCAACAATGGTTTTGACTAGAAAATGCTAAGAAAGCATTTCTGAATAAGAAATGCTTTTAATGTGGTTTTTGTAATGTGGCTTGCAGTTCAACAGGCAGATTTAAAAAAACATGTCTAGAATGGTGTCATAAAATGTCAATTTAATTTTTTTCCACAGATTAAGTTTATGAGGCTTAGATTGATTAAGCCAATCATAAAATATTTAATTTTCATTAAATAAATTTTTAAATATTTAGGGAGAAAAAAAACTATAAAAAAGCTTAACATATTGTCTCTCTAGTCATTCAGTAGCATTTAGTATTTACAGTAAATCCACTGATCCTACTATTTATTATTTACCACTTGTAACTTTTTCAGGAGAGAAACTTAGACATCCCTCTCCCCAGTGACACTCTCCATTTCCTCCTGGGGGACCCCAAGGTGTCCCCAGGCCAGAGAGGATACATGATCCCTCAAGCGAGTTCTGGGTCTGCCCTGGGGTGTCCTTACAGTAGGACGTGCCTGGAAAACCTCCAGAGGGATTTACCTGGGAGGCATCCATGTCAGATGCTTGAACCACCTCAGCTGACTTCTTATGATGTGGAGAAGCAGTGGCTGTTCTCCAAGCTCCTCATCTTATCTCTAAGGCTGAGCTCAGCCACCCTATGAAGGAAACGCATTTCTTGTCTTCACTTGTACTCACGATCTTGTTCTTTCTGTCGTGATTGGTTAGTTCAGAAATATAATTTAAAAGCATTTATATGAGAAGACGTTGGTTGTAAACTTTCTGATTCTGCTCCACTAAAAAAAAAGAAGAATGTGATTCAGATGAATCAGGTGGCTGGACAAAAAAAACTTGTCCCTTTACTGCTGAATGTGTAAGTTTATACTATCAGGTATCTTATTTTATGTTAAAATCGTGTCTACATATGTGAATTGTTTCTGATACCCTCAAGGGGATGATAAATAAATAAATAAATAAATTTGGTTTTAAATAAAAAGAAATAAAAGTTTGTTTTAATGACCAGGGGGCCCAATGGGTGTTCTTTAGGGAGCCTTGATTCTTAGCTGCGCCCCTGGCCTGATGGCTCATGTGGGGAAACTCAGCTGTTGTTGTTGTTGTTGTTGAGATGTGAAAAATCATATCGCTAACACTGGGAGCAAAACTGAACAACTTACTGAGTGAGAAAGCCAATTAGCTTTTAGTCTTTTTTTTTTCTTCTTCTTCTTCTTCTTCTTCTTCTTCTTCTTCTTCTTCTTTTCGGTGCATCATTTTAAATCCAGCTCCAGCTGCTGTTTAGTTCACAGCCCACCCTGCGCAGAGAGAGAGGAGAGGGAGGGAGGGATGAAGAGAGAGAGAGGAAGAGCGCTCCTCCTCCTCTTCCTCCTCCGTCTCCTCTCAGCGCTCATCCCGAAAAGCCAAGGTAATTCGGTTCTCACGGCGGAGTCCGCTCCTCATCTCTCCCCTCGCATGATGGAAACTGAATTAACCCAGCTGTGGTACGTCGGTCACCGGTACTTTGCTGCTTTTCACTCCAGCGCCGTCTAATCTCCTCCTCTGTCTTTGCTGAATAACTTCTTTCCTGGTATGTATTTAGATCTCTCTCTCTCTCTCTCTGTGTGTGTCTCTCTTCAGACGCTCTTTCAGAAACAGAACCCAAACCGTCGGGTTGTAACTACAGAGTTCTGGGAGACGGTCGTGCACCTTTTTGGATGAAGAGTTTTTACCCGGTGAGTTGGAGTCTCTTCCTGCGATAACATCAGGAGCTGCGATCAACCTGTTCCGCTCCTTCAGCCTCAGCAGCCACTCTGTCATTTACAATAATCCACATATCCGGCTAATATAGTGCATTTCAAGTCAGTAGCTTGTTTAATTTACTCTGGAAGAAGCATGCGCTGTTCTCTGCCACTTCTTATTTGCTTATTTGCTTTTTTTATTATTATTATTTTACTTGGAACTCAACAGGTTTTGGGTCTTCTGTGTTCTTTTAAATCACTGTAAGGAAAGCCATCTGAACAGTTCCTTTTTGTATTTTTGCTTCCTTTGCTTTAATTTTTGACACCAATAAGGGGTTGACTTATGAGCGGCACTGCAGAGGTGAGGTGAGACATATAACCTTGACGTGAAGAAAGATAATGTTGTTGGACATGAAACATGTTTCTATAATTAACGTTTTAAACATAGCTCTATTTTAAAGGATGTAAGTAGTTCTTATTTAGGTGATTTTACGCTTTTAAAGGTCTACATTACCTTTATAGAATAAATGTTTTATGATTCATTTTTTGCTTTTTGTGTTAGTTCATATCTGACTTTTAGTATGCTTATTATTTTTTTCTACATGCTTTACAGTCAAGTGGCTCAAATTGTGTTTTCTCATAACGGATCTCACTCTCTCCCTGACCCTCTCTGTTTGCTCTGCTTCAGATGGTGAATGAGCTGAAGTCAAGCTGGTTGTGAAGGTGCTGGACTTGTTCCCCCCTACACCCCGAGCCGGACACAGCATGGCGGCGGGAGTAGCGGCATGGCTTCCGTTTGCGCGGGCAGCGGCCATCGGCTGGATGCCCGTGGCCAACTTGCCCATGCCAATTGCGCCCACTGAAAAGAACAAGAGGCAGGACGAGCTCATCATTCTCAACGTCAGTGGACGGCGCTTCCAGACCTGGAGGAACACGCTGGACCGTTATCCTGACACGCTGCTCGGCAGCTCAGAGAAGGAGTTCTTCTACAACGAAGAGACCAAAGAGTACTTCTTTGATCGCGACCCCGATGTGTTTCGCAGCGTGCTCAACTTCTACCGCACAGGCAAGCTCCACTATCCGCGCTATGAGTGCATCTCCTCTTACGACGAGGAGCTGGCGTTTTTTGGTATCGTCCCGGAGATCATTGGAGACTGCTGCTACGAAGAGTACAAGGACAGGAAGAGGGAGAACGTGGAGCGCCTCATGGATGACCAGGAGGACAACAAAGATGCAAAGCTGCCCAACATGACCTTCAGAGAGACCATGTGGCGGGCCTTTGAGAACCCTCACACTTCCACCATGGCCCTGGTCTTCTACTATGTCACTGGCTTTTTTATTGCTGTCTCTGTCATCACCAATGTCGTAGAGACAGTGCCCTGTGGCTCAGCGCCCAATCAGAAGGAGGTGCCATGTGGCGAGCGCTACACCGTGGCCTTTTTCTGCATGGACACAGCCTGCGTGATGATCTTCACCGTGGAGTACCTGATGCGTCTCTACGCCGCGCCCAACCGCTACCGTTTCATGAGATCTGTGATGAGCATCATTGATGTGGTGGCCATCTTGCCCTACTACATCGGCCTGGTGATGACAGACAACGAGGACGTGAGCGGGGCTTTTGTGACACTTCGCGTTTTCCGCGTGTTCCGAATCTTTAAGTTCTCCCGTCACTCGCAGGGCCTGCGCATCCTGGGCTACACGCTGAAGAGCTGTGCCTCGGAGCTGGGCTTCCTGCTCTTCTCCCTTACAATGGCCATAATTATCTTTGCTACTGTCATGTTCTACGCAGAGAAGGGTTCAAGCTCCAGCAAATTCACCAGCATCCCAGCTTCCTTCTGGTACACCATCGTTACTATGACAACGCTTGGGTAAGAGCAGAGCAGACACATCTTTTATCTGCTTTTCACTTGCTCTGTTTGAGTGTGTTTGAATACATGCCCACGTATGACAGTGTGTGCATGTCTTTTTGCGGTTGTCTGTGCAAATGTTTGATTACGGTTTAACTTGAAATGTCTGATTTTGAGAGCTCCAAACCTTGCAAGTCCCTCAGAAGTCAAATCTACCCTATTTGCTGCAAACTTTGCACATAATGATAAGGAACTACAGAGAAAGAGCACTTTTCTCTGCGCTGCTGGTTTTTCCTTCTTCTTTTTTTTTTCTTCTGGCACTATTCTTCAGGGAAAAGCAGCCATCAAGACATTCTCTTTCAGTAATGACTGTGCCACTGCTCACCCTTCAAACATCACAGATAAGAGGAATATGGACAAATGTAGAGAAAAATGCAAAGTTGAAAGCATCTTAGTGAAACAAAACATTAGAGAGGAAATGGAGAAGCAGATTATACCATTACCTCCCTCTCTGACATGCCCTGCAAATAGCAGAGACGCATTTTCAGAATCAACTGAAACGGACTCTGCATGCAGAGAGCACTCCTGCTACTTAACTCACTCTTTGTGAATTGCTAGTTGCTGACCTTGAAGTGCTTTGAGGTTAGCTTCTGTGATGCACATAATCGGAATGCTCCCTATTACACAAGATTCAATTATTTGCGTTAGATTACTGGCAGAGATAATTATTGTTAGCAGACAGTTTTTAAAAAGCTTTTAAAAAGCTTACATGTTACCATTAATGCCTGATTAACCTGCAGCCTGGGCTGTGCCGTAAATTGGCTGCGATCAAGATTTACAGGATGGATGGTTCGAGCAGTTTGGTGCATTAAGTTGTTTTCTTTTTCAGCCCGTTTTTCTTAATTTTTTTGCGATCCTCTATCCCCCCCTTCACACACACACACACACATATACACACAAACAAATAGTTATGTGATGCAGCACTATTAGGGCTAATGGTAATTTGTTTTATGACTGCCCCCCTGTTTTGTGCGTGAGTCAGACAGAGAAGCTGATAAATTGCAGCATCCTGCTAAATGTCAGAGTCATTGAGGCCATAAACAGCTCTGAGCTCATTGCTGTGACACACTTGGCACCCTGTCATCATGCCCTGCCATTCACAACCTGCCCAGCAGATCTGGTGTTGTGCAGATATTTGTTTCTGGATCCATTGTGGGGTCTATGGATAAACAAATAACCATTGAACTGAGGGCATTTTCTGCTCTGTTGGTTGTTAATAATCAGGGCATGCAGGAGCTTGTGTCGCTACACATCCTAGCCCGTGCTTGAGCATCTTACCTGTCACTTCTCACCTGAGATGCTAAATCAGTCTCCTGTTGCTTTCAGAGAAGGATCAGCATCTGGGTTTGTGTGTGTGTGTTAGTTAAGAGAATGGTAGCTGTTGAGCTTTGTCTCATCAAGAGGGTGTCAGAGTGACTAATGATGTGGTCCGCTGCTTTGCTGACTAATGTAAACCTCCCTGACATTCTGGTCTCTGCTTACAGTTCACGTCAGTAACACGCGCACGTTCCCTCCGTGTATTCGCACATGCATAAACACATAAAGGAAAACGTGGGTTCGTATTTTCTCTCCATGTGACAGGGAGTTTTTCAAGGGTATTGCAGGATTCAAAGCTCACAGGCGTAAAATTTATACAAAGTTTGGCCACTTTCCTTCTCTGGGATCTGTGGGAAAGTAACACAAGTGTCAGCTGTGGAAAAATGTATACTCATTTAAGTAAATAAGATGGAATTCAGGTTCCATCAATAATCTTTTTTTTTTTAACTTCTTGTCCTTCTGTGTAGGAGTAGGAGTTTAGAGCTTATATTTGTGCTGCTGAGTTTCTTTGTCTTTGTTCTCTTTTTGGAAACATATCTTCCACATGCATATTTAATTGTCTGACATGAAGATTTATGTTGTTTTTGCTCTGAAAACCAAGACATGTTTGTTGGTGTTTCAGCAGTGTAAGTAAACACGATAACACACTGGTATGTGTCCTTCCTCGCCTCCTCGGTACATGCAGTCTGTGGCCTCCTGCTGCTGCTTTGTGTTTTGTTTATGTGACAGAGATCCAGCCTCGCTCTGAATCTGTAATCCCTCCTCTGTGTTAAAGAGTTAAATACCAGGTAAATATATAATATATAGTTTCTTTAACAACATTTGTGGTATGTATGAGAAAAGAAGGAAAACTGAGTGTGACATTACAACTACTCAAGTGAGTTAACAATTCACCAGCTTCCATCTTTGGAGTGCTGTGTGACTAGAAGATTAGCTGAAATCCTGCAAATGAGGCATTTGAGCAGATAGAAACAAAGCTTTAGAGACATCAGACATTCAAGTAATAGGAACTGTGAGGGATTTTGTTCTCTTGTTAAACAAATTAATTTTAGCTGTTAGGTAATGATATATTTAATGTTTTTTAGACTTTAAATTCAAAACTGGAGGATGGAAAACTGTTTTAATGTGTATCAAAGAGGATCACAGCAAGTGTGTGATGTTGTAGTACTGGTTTGACTAGACGTCACAATTCACCTCTTTATTTACATAGTGAAAAACATACAAATAAATGACTTAATTATCCTGGCATGATTCCCATGCAGCCATTAGGTTATGATAAACAATGATACAAAGTGTATTTTGTACACATTATATGATGATCTATTCTAATATCTTCCCACTCTGCAGTTGGCCTCAGTGCTCTAATGGCTTTTATGTCTAACATGTCATCCGGAGTGAGTCACTAAATGCAAGATGTTGACTATGTCATTATTAAAAATTCAGAAAGATACTTTATGGAAATGTTCAGCAGTTGTAGTTGGAAATAATGTTTTTTGGCACTAGATCATTTAGATATATCCTTCTCAGAAGTACCTCGCTGTCTTGTTAAAAAACTGCAGCACAATCATTAAAAAACTTTGGTATGAATCTCTGGATTATACCCCAAATTCTCACCTGTTATGGTCAATGGAAAGTTGGAATTTTGAAGTGAACATTTTTCCTACTCAGACAGTGAGATAAACCTAACAACATACCTCGTCAAAATCCAACATGGCTGCTCAATGTTTAGTTGGGCTCAGTCGGGCATACTATTTTCTTCCCGATGTAGTAAAGGCCCCAAACGTAACACAGAGTTACAGGGAGAATTGAACAAGCAAACTTTGAAGTGTCTTTGATGGATGGGATCCAAAATGACCAAACAGGCAGACATGTTTCTTGGATACAGACAACACTGGATTCACTTGAAGTCCTGGAGCAAAACTGTATCTGACAGTCATTGGTTTGTCATGAACTTCTTTGATAATTTCACATCTTTTGTTTTTCTGTTTTGTACACTAAATAAGAAAAAACTGAATTATAAATGATTATCATTGCTTGGACTTTTGGGAAACCTATTTTGTAATCGAATAATCTTACTTGATGTTTGATGTTGTTTTTGAATTAGACAGCATAAAGTCATAAGATTTGTTACGCTTAAAAGAACTACCTAACAACCTGCCACATACTACTGAAGTTACATCTACTCAAAACATGGACCAGTAATGACAGTTACCTTAGTTTGGAATAGTAGTGGAGACTGTAAAACAGTAACTTGGTACTACAATACATTCATTATCATAAATGCTGAGAATTTACCTAATCTGGACACTATTCCTGGCATAAAATTTTGTCAGTAAGTAACAGAAAAACAAGACGAGTTCTTAGATTATGTTTGTATTCAAGGGATGAATTCTTAGAATTCAAAATAAGTCATTTTTTAAGAAACCAAATTTGCACTCATTTTTAGACTTACAGAGCCCAGGTATGCCCTTCGACTGATCAGGAAGCACATTCTTCTTCTGCTCTTGCACAGGACTGCGGTCTCTTTAGGATATTCAGCAATTTCTATCCATCTTTTTAGGCATTAAATGCCTTGACATCTCTGCTTAAGAACTTGTCTCTGCCAAACAAACCGGGTTTTTTTCCTCCTTAAACTGCAACCACACCTCTGTGATGACTGATGTGTGTACTGCTATTGGCTTTAGGAGCTACAGTGACTTTTTAGATCACCATAACTTGGTTTCAAGCACAAAATGCTGACAGATGCGAATATGATTGACACAACTGAATAGATACTTTTACTGTCTTTTTCTTTTTCAAATTTAGTTGAATTCTGTAAAAAAAAAAATCATGCAGTTTTCAGAAACCCTTTGGTGAGGATGGCAAACCAGGTTGATGACAGTTCAGAAATACACTTTGCTCAATTTTAATTCACTGGTCAGTTGCTTTTTTTATTTGCAGTCACTCTTTAAGGCACTATCCAGATTTTATACAAGTGGCTTCCTGAGTAAAAACACAAAATGAGTCATTTGGCTTAGAGATTTGCATTCTGAGATTACTAAATCTGTTTTTAACACATACCCTAGCATGTTGAATAGCTGGCATCTAACATTAAGTTCTCAAACTGAGAAAAACCCTTCGATCCCAAACAAAACCCCTTCAAGATTAAAAAAAGAAGTCCAGTTGCCTTGAGTTCAACTTGCTGGATTACCATCTTTTGAATGACTAAGAATCTGCACCAGGAAATAAACTAAACTTTGGCAGGCTGCCCAACCGTACACTGTGTGGCAAATATTTACTACTCAGTTTTTTAAACAGTTTGAAAAAGATAAAATAGAATGTTTTCTAAAAATGGGCAAAACATATATATATATATATATATATATATATATATATATATCCTTATATCCTTACAGTAAAAACCTTTGCTGTTTTAGAACACCTTTAACTACTTTTTTCAGAAGACTTCCTCCAATACTGAGCCTTTAGTCTGCAAAGAACCTGTGGATTTTGCACTTTGCAGCAGTGGATCAGCAGATAGAGTGGCTGTCCTTAAACCAAGGGTTCAATTCCTAACCCTGTCACATTTCGCCAGTTTCCTTGGGCCTGATACCAAACTCACATTGCCCCCAATATTCCAGAAACAAGGTTAAAAGGCACAGTAAAATTGTGGGCCATATACCACTGCGTTTATGATAAAGGTCAGGAAATGGAAGCTCTCTAAATTCAGGGGCAGTCAGTTTGAGCACAGTCTGTACAAAGAAAGGCAGAAAAAGACTTAGTTGGACAGCTGACATAGATGGGAAAAAAATTGTGTGAAACAGCGTAAATAAAGAGAACATTTTAACATTTTATCTGAAGGATTTTTTATATATTTAAAGAGAACATTACCAATATGCACAGCATATTATTTTTGCTACAGTGAAATTGTACCTCCTGTGATTGTTAGGACTTTCTGTTATGCTGGACACATTTTTTTTTTTTAAGTTTCATTTGCAATCTTCTACACCAAGCTAGTTTTACTTTTCAAAATTATTTCAGTAATTACTGGTTTAAAACTTGATCAACTGAATTTGTTTTCTTCTAATTACAGCAGCAGTTTGATAAAGTAAACACTATTTAAAAATGCAAGAAAAGAGAAGAATATGAAGTTGTTTCAGTTGTTTGCTGAGGTCTGTTTTGCATAAACAAGACATGTCAGCTGGTTTCTTCGCATGTTGCCATCTTTGGACTCATTAGGCTGCTGCAGCTGATGAAGTCTAGATAAGAGCTGGTGTGTTTCGTTGTGTTGTACTCATTAGCATAGCTGTGCATGCGTGTGATTTCAAATGCTTATCACAAACCAGCTGCTTTTTGATCACTAGGCCTTGAGGATCAATGGGCTGCTCTGTGTCTCCCTGACAACCACACCAGACCTCTCATGCACATTATCGTTGACTCTGGTGCTGAGGTTTCATGTCGTAAATGTGTTGCAGAGGCGGTTCAGTATGCCCACACGTGATGCAGTGAGCATGAATGCATATCCTTGTTTGTGTGCTTGTTTAAACCATGCATTAGGCTTTTGCCACTAAAGATGTAGAGCATAAATGTTGGAAGCAGCAGCTTGTGCGGAACAACGATCAATGCAAACAAGGAAGTATGGATTTTAAATATGACAGCTGCTGGTAGGGTTGTTAATTAAAACGGGTGATGAGAGTGTGACTTGATGTGATGTCACTGACCCGTTATCTTGGATTTATGAACGCAGTTATACAGTTTGTAACCTCTTCTTTTTTTAAGGTCAAAAGTGGTACACTTAGGCTCAGAGAGTTTTTCAGAGTTTGAGTAATGACAGCAGAACATTAGTAGAAAATATGCACACATTGCAAGGGTTTGAAGTGTGAAATGATTTTTATTTCTTTATATTTGTTACTTTGAACCAACATGTAAAAAAAAAAAAAAATGGAATCTCAAATCTCTGTAGAGGAATACTGAAAAGCATGCAGTCTTCTCTGGATGTTCTGTCTGAGCACTTGCTGAATCAAATCAACTTCCCCTCACCCACTGGTGTCTTTATTTCCTTAATTAAATCAGGATTAATTTCAGAAAAAAAAATTAATTATTCATAAAAAAGGAAATAGTGATCATTAAAGGTTTTTCAAGGCATTTATTCCAGGGGAAGATACATGGAGATACTGCAGGCAACATTTGCACTGATACCGTGTTTGACAATCCTTGTTCTTTACTTCAGTATTACGTCAAGCTGTGAATTTATTAACCAACAGATAACAGTCAAAGTTCTTTGGATTCTGAGTTTAAATAGCTGCTAACTGTTTCTTTACCTTAAACACAGTTCTCGTTTTCCTTAACTTAAAGTGTATATGAAGTGTGCATCAGAGCTCCAGCAGTAAAACTGGCAGTTATCACAGTATGTAAGTCTAAACAATAAGATGGTAATTATCATTTGCTCTAAATTATACCTGATATGAATATATAGTTACTGTGTCAGAATAGAAAACATTGCCAGGAGCGAATGCCAACCAGTCCCCTTTTTCTCTTTCCACCAAAAAAATCAGTCCATTTTCACCCTTCACACCTTTCCTTTTTCTTGTTTTCCCCATGACTGATGTGTGTCCTAAGGTTCTGTGCAAGCTGCAGTCTTAGTGGCGTGTTTGTGTGAAGACAAATGTTTCTAGGTTTTGCATGTTCTGTCTTGCAGGTCAGTGCACCTTGCTGCAGTAATTATTTACTGCTCAGTGTGTTTTCGATGCATGGGGCCTGTTGGGGCTCAGGCACCGGGACTGACTGGCATTGAAGGCCTGCAAGGCTTGGATTACTGTGAAAATTCAAAATGATGTCTGACTTTGTATGATAATTTACTTTCATCTGTTGTCTGGGTGATGGGAAGGGGGTATCAGTCTGACAGATTGAAGCTCGCTCACCTTTCAATCAAATGCATGACTTTCTTTTTTTAGCTGTTCAGTAAATTAATTTCTGGTGTTCATATGCAAGCTTAAAAGGATGCCACACTGCAAAATGTTTTAGGAAATGCAAAAAGCTGAATATTACATTTGTTAAGCCCATTTTTCATGTGGAAGAAAACAGGTGCTCATAGCTGATAACCTTTGTATTTCTGTTTCTTTAGTATCAACATTTTAATTAAGAAATGTTTAGTACGTATTAATCTGGTTATGATTATACATCACTTGTGTTTGTACACTGCATGCTATATAATCACATACTAACTGAATTTATTCTGTTTGTCTCTCACACTGACCATGTATTTGTGGTCATATTGGTGATCAGTATTTTGTGTGCAGACTGAATGATTTGGGGACAGATTTCCCAACATTTGGATTAGTGGACAGTTCTCTCCCCATGAATTAATCAAGCATCTAGTTATTTGTCATTTCACAAGATGGGATTGAGCAGTATAATGCAAACAGGATTTAGTCCACATTATGAAAATCTGATGTAGACCAATCTGGGGGCAGGTGAGGGCTTTGTAGGTGAAAGAAACGTTCAACATTATTTCTTTCTCTTTTAAATCTTTCTGGTGGAATTTGGGTAAAAAAGGTTTATTCAAGAGCACTGGCTGTATTAAAAATACTTGTGCTTTGTCATCCTACTTACTGAATATATCGTACAAATGAGTATATTTTTATTTATTGCATTTTTCTATTAATTTCTCGGAATTGTTAACAGTCCCTCCCTTGTCTAGCTAAAGTACTGAGGCACAAAAGAGCCAGATTTTTATATGTGAAAACAAACAGTGTCTCTACCTGTTGCTCAGTATTCTGGCCCATCTATTTTATTCATCTTTGGACAATACACTATAGCAGACCAAAGGGAAAAAAAGACCATCCTTCAATCTGACTTTGCTTTACTCATACTTGGGTTTTCTTCTTTCTCTTTCTGGGTCAATTACTCACGTTGTGTATGCTTAATTGTATGAATCATACTTAAAACCACATGGATGACATAATGATGAGTCTTATAATCTTGATGGCAGAAAAGGGCTGTAACATTTCTGTATAAAAGAGCAGGCTACGCTGTTTGCGAGTCTTATTAAGACTGGCAGTCTAAAACAAGACGTGAAGCATTCAGCCAAGCCAGCGGCCATATAAGAGTGGCACCAAATGCATCCTGACATTTAATAAAAAGCTAAACACAAAGCAGTCTTGGGGCTAATTGGAATATTATTAATTTTGCTGTTTTTACATTGAACCAATTATGTAATAAAGAAAGAAACTGACCTGACTATAACTTGACAACAGAATGTATAGGTCATTGCTGTCATTTACTTGAAAACTTCAAACGGTGAGAACTTCTGAATGTTAAATCCACTGTCATTGCTTTATAGTGCTAACAAGATTGCCAGTGCATGGTTGCATATTGTGCAGTGGCAATTACTGAATTGGTTTTAAAGTTAAGCACCTAAAAAATGATTGATTAATGACATTCTATATCCTGGCATTTGTCCTTAATTTGAGTAGCAGTGAAAAGGTGATCCATTTTTCTGAGTAACTGAAAATGAGTCTAAGAACCTCAAAATAAACCAGTAATCAATCAGCAGGCCTACATGAAGAATAAATGAGGACAGATGTCACAAAAAAGGGACGCAGTAGTGGATGTAGTTAATACCTGCTGTTTGTGTATTTGTATTTTGGGTCACAGAAATCAAATCTTTACCCCAATCAGCTTTCCAAAATCTGAAATGATTACTTTTAGCTCTCCCAGATCCTCATTCAGACTTTTTCTGTCCTATTGTTTATGTATAGTTTACCCTCATTTCTTGCAGAGATCTGGATGGTCGCCCACTTTTTGAAAAACAGTACAGAGTGCCAAGCCTTTCAAGCTTTTACAAATATTCTTCTACCTGGCCACCTGTCAACCAAAGGCGAATGGAATGGTGGTGATGGGGGGTGTTTGTGGCCAATGTGACTGTGAAGGGTAATTTACCTGGAGGGTCTCTCAGTAGGCCAGTTGAATCATGTACTTTGTTTTCCACATCTTATCATCACTGACGTGCCGCACATGTTGATGGTCTTATAGGACGTGGCGTCCTGGCCAACTTCATCTGGACTAACTGGACAAAAATGATTTGAGAGAGGCTCAAGGTGTTGAAGCAAGAGGACTGTTTGTCAGTCAGGCAGTTCCTGCCTGTCTGTCTTTTACCGTCTGTCACAGCTGAGTGCCCTCAGCCATGATTCCTCCAAGTCTACAACACTTGTGCCCAGTCCATTTCAATTACCAGCAGGCTCTCAGCGAGGAGCCGCAAAATGAGTCGGTGATTATCACTTTCCAGGGTGTTTTCTGGACAGCTGATGACTGCCGCCCACAGAAAGCCATGAAAAGAGTTATAATCGTTTTCTACAATTTTTAGGCCTCTGTTTGTGATGCAAGGGGTACATTTTTAGCTGCACGGCTCATGATGATCATGGCTCTGGTCCAGATCAAAATAACTACTGTACTCATTACCATTCTTTTATTCCTAAAGGATAAAATGCAGTTTCACTAATTTTCACATTTTCATCAGCCTCATCCGTGCATTGCTTTAAGTTCCAATTAATGCTGATTATGAGTAAGTTTGAAATAAGTACGTGAATAAATATTCTATAATTTTTGGCTTTTGTATTTTTTTACATGATTTCAAAAAGGTGGTAGAAATTCAAAACCTCTTTTTCTGACTTTCTTGCATAAACGAAGCTCGTTTTAGGAGGACAGTAGCAACGATACTTGGTAAAACATCATTGTTGTCATTGTTTTATTAGAGTGGCCCATGATTTAGCTTGCTTTGAGCAAATAACCAAATGTAAACAGTTATAGATTAGACAGTATTGTGTCCACTGGGCAAACATGCTCATTACTGTTTGGGTAATGGAGGCTGAAGGGAATGTGAGTGATACTTCCTGGTATATGTAGGCCAAGTCATAGAAATAAATCACCTCTCATTCATTCCCTGTAGAGAATGTAATAAACCATTTCTGAATGAGTCTGAGTAATTTTCCCAGGTTTTCAGACAGGCTTTTGAACAGGTTGACATCATTGTTCCATTTTTATGCGCTCTCACTCATTCGCTGACTTGTAAGCATTTGTTCTCACATGCACGCTCTCCGTCTCCCCGTGTTTGTGTCTTTCTGGGCTTACTATAATTCATAAACTCTACTCTGTGCTGATTATTCAGGGTGACAAAAGCAATTGTTCTGCTACACTAAATCTGTGGGGATTATTGCTTGTCTCTGTCGCTCTTCTCTTTGCTTTAGTGTATGTGTGCCTACGTGGGTCGTCATCGCCGCCCTGTGAGGCTTCATGGATAATAATCTTACCAGATTTCATGTCATGACATTTTATTGGGGTCAGTTAAAAATAATAACCAACCACCTTGGTTAATGGTTAAAATTTTGATTTACCTCTGTGTGTTGTCATACTTACGTCAATACATGGAAACAGGATGTGTCCTTCGCAGAGCTAGGAATCAACTTTTTGTCATCCAGATGTTATTGAAGGATTACCCATGCTGAGGGATTAATCCAGCTATATGTGCCATCTGACAACACTAAACATCGGGATGAGCATGAAAGTCTAGTAATGGACTAAAACCATTAGCAGATTTCAGTAAGCTCTTCAAAGGTTGACTGGTGGTAATATTAATTTAATTTCCAAACCCCTCTTGTGGGGAACCCATCAACCTCAGTGAGGTAACAGGCCCATGGTCCACTTCTGCTCAGTAAGAAGTCTCTTTAAGACATTCGCTGGCTTCATTTTGCACAAGACAATCAGCATCCTGTTTTAATCTTATTAGCATCGAACTAACACCACATCAATAACCTGCTCAAACCTGAGAGCTCAGAAGTCTTTCCAGTTTTTGAGGTGCTTCTCTCGTTTACAGTTTAAATAAATGCCATACCTAATGCACTATACAGTAATCATTTAAGCTCTTGAGAGGAGATGCTTTGTAACCTTGATGCTGAATTCAAGAATAATGCACTTCAATGTTATCCATGAGGGACAATTGAACATGTGCAGAGTGAGTAAATTGATTTTGTTTCTCTGCAGAAGCTTGGCTGATAAGACACAACCTCAACGTTCAGACGCAGTGTGTAAAACAGAAGGTTTAGCAGAGGGGAAAACCAGTTATTGGCCAGTTTGTAAGAAAAAAAGAAAAAGGTTATGACATTCAGTCTTAGATCAGGAGTAATCCATACATAAAGGATACATTTTGTTAGTGGCTGCATGATGTCATAGCATTAATTTATGTACTGAAGTATTGAAAATCTAATCTTCACTTTGTAAAAGTGTTTCAAAACCTTCAAGACTATTTTTATCCTGATGTTTTTGTTTGGTTCATGTCTAAGTGTCATCATGTATGCCCATTTGTAAAGATAAAAACGAGAAATTTAAACCCTAAAAAATCATTATTGCATGTGATTTTAAAGCTTAGCTCTGTTGATCTTTTACATGCATTTCATCTGCTTTGTTTCTCTGAAATTTTCCCTCCACCTACAAAGTATTGTTAATGTCGAAGTGCTTAAGATTCTCATTTGTTGTTTTTCATTGCAGTGCCTGACAGTCCATGGAAAACTTGCATATATTCTGCTCTTTTATTTTTATTCTCCTCTGTCTTTAGTGCTCTTTCATACACACACACACACACACACACGTAATGACTGAACCTGCAGAGCTGCAGAGAGCGTGCATCCACTCATACCCGTCTATATTACAATTAATTTATCACTGTTTGTGCTCCATGCTCAGTTGCCTTGTGCATATGCAGACGCCCCGTGGGGGAATCTCATCTCCCCCAGCATGTTAGTGAGGTAAAAAAAAAAAAAAGATTGCACTTCATTATTTATATTACAAAAACAAAGGCAGTGGAGGGGAGGAAAGAAGCGTAAGGATAAATAAAACCCGTTG
Source organism: Kryptolebias marmoratus (assembly GCF_001649575.2). Lineage (NCBI taxonomy): Eukaryota > Metazoa > Chordata > Actinopteri > Cyprinodontiformes > Rivulidae > Kryptolebias > Kryptolebias marmoratus. The sequence goes on along the minus strand of NC_051437.1, from coordinate 15,511,896 downwards.
GTTTGACTTTTTTTCTTCCTCAATAAAACCCCAATCATATTTCTCATAGAGTTATCACATTTCACAAAGTGAGTTGAAAAAAAAAACACTCAGCAAAGCTTTTTAATTTAACAAAGTTAATATAATTTTTTTTCTTCGCTGCCTTAGAAGAATGAATGTATTGTTTATCTTCATGAAAGACTTGCTGCTAATTATTCACAAAGGCAGTGAGATTTGCAATTATCAGTAATTTCTTGTCCTTTGTTGGATTCTGTGACAGTTTCTGTGGGTTAATGAAGTACAAGTTTAACACCTAAAAATCAGAATTTGCTACTGACCTACTAAAACTAATTTGAAAGGATACAAAAAAAGCATTACAGTATCATTGCTACTAATACATTCAACATGTCAAGACAGAGCAAATCTAAACTAAGAGCTTAAATAGGAAATATATCAACTAAGTGAAGTCATAAACTTAATAACTGAAGTAGTTTTACTCATTTAGATATTTCTAATCAATTGATTAACTGATCACTCAGACTTTCTTTAATAGGTCATAGTTCCTTTAATTTATTACAGTATTAATAATAAAGGACATCTGGTCATTGTCAGTGTGTTTATGTTTCCACACATTGACTAACACTTGTAAGTTTGACATTTTCTTAGTTGGCAGTTCTTAACATTTATCAATAGGAGCTTTACAGAGCGCAGCCACTTGAGCTTCATACATATTTATTTTCTTGTCAGCACTTTCCCGCAGTCTTTTTCTCAAGACCACCAGTGTAAAATGGACATGTCTCATCAGAACACTTAAGAAATCAAATGTCTTTTATGTTAAAGGCTAAGCAACATCATGTAAGAATTGTTTTCTCAAACTTGTAAAGAGATAAATGACTTAAGCGTTGTTTCATTGTTACAGATCTCTGTAATTTTGGGGGCTCTTGAGCTGTTATGAAGCTGTGAAATCTCTCCTCACTTACTAAATAGCCCCTACATAAAAACTGCATGAACGTTGCATGTGGAAATCTAATTTTCACATGTGAAAACATGCTAAATTCACATGTGACATTTGTGAAGCCCATGCAACATATTTTGCACATACTTCCTGTGTCATTAGGATTTTTTAAAACATGTTTATGTGATGTCATGGTTTTTCACATTTGAAAAACATGACAAATTTATGCACTTTTTCTGTAAAGATAAATTGGTGTAAAGGTCCAGCCAACGGCCTTTACTTTGTTGTTTCATTTGGGTTATTAATAATTTTTGCCCCTACCTGAGTAATTAACTATGCATTTATTTTTTTGGCTACGAAAGACCCAATGTGTTAAACGTGGGCATTTTTAATTAGTCCCATAATGTGAACATAATCAAGCAATTTTAAATGAACACAGGTAAAAGCATTGACCTCTAAATCACTGTTTCATTTATAAAAGCACCAATAATGGTTTAATAGGAAAATATTGTGAAATTATTTTAAATCTACTTAATTTCAGTAACTGATAACATTTGGGAGGAATATAACAATAAGCATTTGCTGCAGTTTAATACGCACTCATTTTTTAATAGTGATACTAAAGCTTTGATAAACTTTTATGTCAGCCCTCAAAGTGAAACACTGATCATTTCTCTCTATAGAAATGGAAGATTACATTTAATCAGGGGGATTGTTATCCTGATTATTGCTACAAGCCTCTCCAGGCAACTTGGAAGTACGTAAAGTTGTGCCAGAAATTCTGAGACTGAGGAACATTCAATAAGTAATGGATTAATTTCTCAGCCATAAATGTGTGTACCCTCAGTATTTCTCATCCAAATTGTACATCAGTATTTCTCCCATCGTAAGTACAGTGTAAAATGTTTCTTTTTAGTTTTTTTTTTGTTAAAAAAAGCAAAAATCTCAGTGTAAAACAATTCATTGTCCTTATACAAATATAAACACCCATCATCACAAACCTTTACTTTTCAATTTTTCTGCACAATTAAAAAGCCTCAGTTATATATTTGTACAATCTATGTTCTAACCTGCTCACTTGCCCCTGTGCCTAATTGTAGTCATGATAGCCAGCCTAATAGTCGGACAAAGATAAAGGTTGAGCGATGGATGTTTGATCAAGTGCACTGGAGCATAATACCTGTTCTGTCGCCAGGTGGGCCAGATTGGTGGCAGGTGGCTGGAAGGGCAGCAACAATTTGCAGTATTAGTTCATAACAGGGTGAACTGCAATCAGACAAAGCTCTGTACACTCGTTCTCCTGAGTTTTTACGAGCCGCCTTCGATTCATGCATGATTTGACAAATTGCATGTTATCAACGAGTCAAATGTATAAGCTGCAGAGAGAAAAGAACAGTCTGCTGGGTTGAGCAGCGGACAGATAAAGAATGACACTCATCACAGTGCTGGAGAACTGTGGAGATAGTGTTTCTGTAGACTTTTAAACAGATGGTAATGAGACCTGGGCTGCTAATTTTAATATGTAATTTTAACTTATATTTCTTTTCAACACCTCCTTCTTTTTAGCTCTTTTTAACTAAAGCAGAACTTAGTCAATCGTAGTCAACCTTATCAGTGTGGCCTTTCAGTAAGAGTTCTGTGAAACAAAAGGTTCCTTCGACAAGCTTAAAAAGGAGGGTTTTGTGACTCTCAAATCAAGTGAGAGCAGAATACTAAAGCAAAGAGGCAAAACTAGTCAGAGAGCAAACTGAAGTTTTTTAAGGAGGACAGCACAGGCATATGAGTATCTCTGTGTGTGTTTTTCCTTTCCCTGTAGAGCAGCTCTTAGCCGTTCGCCTGGCCTGTGCCCCAGTCTTCAGCAGCGAGGTCACCGATGTGTGTTTTTTACAGAAGGCGCGCTGAGAAACGGTACCAGATTTGAGCCAGACCTCACGGACAAGCAGACTGAAGCCAAAAACCTGGCCAAATGTTTTTTTTTAAAGAAATTCACAGATGGCTGATATTGAGGCTTTACCGTTCCAAATGTGTGTGCTATATGGAGATTTTTGTGTATATGGATCCTCTTGTTTGTGTTTGCCTGGGTTCTTTACAGAGATTCACATGTGTACATATGGATACAAAGTGAAAAAGGCAGACTCAAAGTGGTTGACTCTCTTCTGCAGATTTCAAAGATAAAATAGGAAATAATCAAAGATCCATCTATTCATTTTCTTTACCTGTTGTTTTCTTTTTTTGGGTCGTGGGGGAGCTCGGGCTCATATCTAGCAGTCAGTGTGTGAGAGGCAGGGCACAGCCTGGAGATAATAACAGATTGTTGGTTATTTCATTTTTATTGAAAACTACATGTTTTGAGGTTCAGACTCAATGGCATGCTCAGATTTCTTTGCCTTGCCAATTTTTTACTATGCCGTCATAGGATGCCAAAACAGTCAGTTTGTCCTAATATATATATATATGTATATAATTTGGTGTCCATTCCTGGGTCAGGTCAGAAAGCAACTGGGCTTTTCTTGTTTTAAAACTAAAGAAATTTTAGCACTTGGGGTTCTACAATGTCAGATGGTGTTTTTGTTGCCTCTCATCTGTGCTTGTGATACTTTGATAGTGATTAAAGTTGTACTCAAGGTGGGCATGGCCTTATATAAGATTCTGATGGTTAATCTTGAGCAAAAATATGCATTGCATGATCTATTTGTTTTTATTAAAAACAAGACAAAACTACTGCTGCTTAAAAATATCACATATTACTGTAATGATATTTAAATTGTAGTTACAATATAAAGATAGTTCTTTTAAATTTAATGCACCAATACACGTTCAGACTATTAAAAAAAAAAAAAGGTACACTGTGTGGTGATTGTCGATATATATTTAAAATCAGTGTCAGGTGTACTCCAGCAGATTAAATCAAATCTGTGAAGGCTGCTGCCAAAGTGGGTACAAAGTGAGCCGAAGTGGGAATGATATGGGCAGCAGAATAATGTGCACAGTCAAGAATGCAGTTTTGCAAGTCATTCATACGGTTTGATTTTCAAACACTGGCTGTTCAGGGCGCAGCTACGTGACTGACTTGCTGGTTGCAAACACTTAGAATTCAGGGAGGCTGCAGTGGAAAATCTGGATATTTTCTCACAATTTTGAGTCACCACTTAGTCTCCAACAGTCACAGCCCAGTGAGATACCACCTTTAGTGTCAGTGTGTTGACATTTAGATAAACACACTTATGTCTTGAGTGAACTCTTGGTTTGACCATTGGCTAATGTTCTTACTGAAGTCACTGCTAGGACTGCGGTACTATTATAATTACAGTCTGATACCACACATTCATAATAATTCCATCTTGACCAATCATGCACTGTTTTTGCACAAGTCTTTCCACTAAGTGATAAGGTAAAATGGAGACAGAGCCGGACAAGAACTGGTCTCCACTGGAGACGAGTGCAATTATGATTTGACCAAAGTCAGAGCATGTTGCAATTCATCAAGCCGTTTATGAAAGGATCATCAGATAAATGCTTTAGAAAGAGGAGGCCAGTCACAGCTCAGGGTGATTGATATGATAGCCTTATAATCCAATAAGTGGCTGTGGTCTGTGGACTGCAGCCTCACAAACAGAGATGTATCACAGAGCATGAAGCCGCACTCAAAATTGCATTGTAATTTGGCCACAATAGATCTGACTTTCTCTGTGCCATCACTCATGTTAGTGTCCCACCCCTGAGCTTATTTAATGTGTTTGGGATGGTGTTTGAGAAAAATGTCTGGATTTTCACGGTTTTGATTTTGCTTTGAATCTGGCATTTAATAAATGATGTCACTTAATCCATCTCTAATGCATGTGTGTGCGCGCTCTGCGTCTTTTCTTTCAAGTCTTATCATTCTGTGAAGAACAAGTGCCTCAAATACTTTATGCATATAATTAGGATTGGATTTCATTTTATATTTTTCACTCTTTCAACGGTTGTCTTTGTAAACTCAGTTCATTTTTATCTTGCTCAGTTTATTTTGTTTTATAGAGGTTTTCAGCACCTTTGACTCTTTAGAGGGAAAGACATATTGGAGCCAGCAATTATCTTATCTCATCTGAAAAAGGACTGGATTTATTATATTAGTTATGATGATTTCTATCTAAGCAGAAATACAATTTAATGATGCCTCACCAAGTCCGACTCTCAGGGTTGAAGTTCAAATGTAAAAACTACACAGAATATGTGTGTAATAGCTTGTCAAAGTTCCTCTTTTTCACTGGTTTGAACACCTATTGGCATATATCACACATGCAGGCTAAAAATAGAAACCATCCTCACTCCTATCCTCAGCTCCACCTTCTCCACCACCTCCCCTCCCTTCTATTATTTTCCTTTTCTCAACACACCTCTCTCCGTCTCTCTTCTCCTAGAGCCGTTACATTCACACAACCCTCACACACCAACATGAAGAATTTATACTCTATGTAAATGCCAGCAGCTGAGATTATGCAATCGCTATAGTTAGGAAAATAAAGACTTTTCACATATAAGGCATGAACTTAAATTTAGGGATTTGATTTTTGAACGTTTCGTCTGCTGCGCCCCTGTTTTGTGTTTCCGTGGCAACCCCAGGCGATAAATGAGAATTGTGTGTTGAGTACATAATTATAACATATGCACACATTCAGGGCTGCAGCAACAGAGACACATTCATAAGTTGTTAGGTGATGGTGTAGAAATTCCTTTTACTCTATTATACGTCATATTTATTCCAAATTTGCTCATTTTAAGTTTTTACATCAGTTTTCTTATCACAGTAAGTTTTTTTTTTTACTCTCCTTATTACTCACTGACCACAGTGATATAAAGGTGATTTTAAAGCATACATTAGCTCTTATTTTCCCCTGTTTTTCCTCACTCATGTGAAGCACATGTGTGTTAACACACAATCACTCACTGTGTGCTCCTTGCCTCCACCAGACACCTGTTGTGGCTTTAAGTGTATAGTATTTTTAGTGATCGGGCTGTCCTCTGCATGGCTGGAACACAGACAGAAAGCAGCTGTTACTCTAAATAATTTTTGGCAAAGTTCGTTTCCCAGCAATGCTTGATGCTTTCTATGTGCGAAGCAAATGGCACTTCAACTCTGCGACTCCGCTCGTTCTGAGCTTTTGATTAATTTTTTTGATATCTTCCTCGTATGCCCTCCTCTTGTCTCCATCTTCATAAAGAAGTGTGCGTGCATGTTTGTGCATGAGTGCCTTCCTATACTGGCTCCTCGTTGGTTATGATTGCACCGGCCATTTCCCTCTGAGCCTTTCTCCGGATGACAAATTCACACATCCGTTATCAGCCTCCTCTTTCACACAAAATCAATAGTCTTTCCTCAGTTTTCTCTGCATTTATAGAAGAATGTAGCTGCACTGTTCTTTTTGGGGGCATGCAGTCAGTGTTGTGGATACCCACAGATTGCCACATAGATTGAGATAAACCTGTATACCTCAAAGCAAGATTATATAACATTTACTGAATATGAGCCGTGGTAGCAATAAGTCATAGTGACACTATTTGTGAATGCTAAAGGGTTTATTTTGAGCCTCTAATTCAGTTTATAACCTTAGTACAACAAATGCTATCTAAAGTTCAACATTAGCCACCATGGCTTTAAACTAACACACCGAGGAAAAGCTCTATAAGAGGAGAGGTTTATCAGTTATTACGTCCAGTATGTGAAGTAACCGTAAGAGATAAATCTGAAGGAAAAGGTAAATATCGATGGAGGAAATGCACATGCTGAAGCTGCACAGGATGTAGAAAAGCCAGTGAAAACAGGAGACAGGCATGGAGATACTGTTGACATTCACATAAAGCACTAATGACAGCATGGCACACTCATCTATCATTGCTGTGTCTCTGATTCTTACAGTACTGCCACCATCTGTTACTCATCAGCCCAGAGGACTGGAGCAATGCCTGTGATAAGAGCACTGTATGTGAAAGAAGGGAGGCAGTTTGGTACAGTAATAAAAACTAGCATATTTAATAAAAACAAGTAGATAAGTTATTGTAAAATGTGTTTTTGTAATCCAGATCGTAGCCTGATTTAAAACCAAATGCATAATTCTTTGTTGCACCTATTTTGATGCAATCTTTTTTTTCATTTCATTCTCACCTGCCTTTTAGTGGAATTTAAAGTTGTGTTACAAACTTACTGCAGGAGCAATAAAAACATACTGAGATGTACCAATAAATGATAAAGACAGACTGATCCCAAACTCCTGAAGCTCAATTTAAAACTGATGGCTGTGAAAACTGAGCTGCAAGCTCTGTTTCTGCTGGAAGAACATGTTCTCCTTTTATGATCCTCTTGCACTTTCTTTGTAAACAAAGTAAAATAAAGTTTGGTTATCCGTGGTTAGCTTTAAGCAGTTAGCATCACACCAAAATGGCTTGTGACTGTGAATCTTTTTTAATACCAGCAGCTGACCAGTCAACTTGTCCAGCATGCTTTTTTTGTAACGGGCCACAAATCATTGGCCATTTCTGTACATCAAATCCTGCTTTAAAGATGAATACAAACATCATATACTGGATTTTTTCTGTTTAGAATTACTAAAGCCCAGGTAAAAAACAACATCAAACTTAATTCAAACCATTTATTGAAGTTTGTCCACGTTGTAAGCAGTTCTGTTGTTTACCATAACAGATTTTCAGTGTATATATTTCATTTCAAAATAATTTACCAAAAACAAAAAACATTTCTCAGCTGTGAAATTTACAGTTTTCAACTAAATATACAGTACTGTGTCATACTTTTTTATTGTGAAATTCTAGCAACTACATCTGCTGGTATTTTATCATAAATTCCACTTTACTTTCCTCTACTTTCAATGAATAAAAAGTACACATGCCTAAATATATTTGTGTGTGTGTTGTTGTCTGAGTGGGTGTGCTGCATAGTGGGGTTTTGTTACCATTAAAGTCACCCCCTGCTCGTGTCAGGAATAATTAATTTCATAACAACGTTATTGAAGGAGACAGGGATATAATGTGCCAAAGCTGACTGGCTCAGTGTGAGCATTAACTTCATAATGTGGAACCAAAGACTGATTATCACTAATATTTACTCATTTTCCAGGGGTTTTGAGATCTTGAAGCAACGCTGATCCCAGCAGTTTGCAGCTGTGCAAAATAATTTCCCTCTGACTTGATGGATCAAAGAATTAGCTAAATTGAAAATAATCTTTTATGTTTAATAATGGTGTTTCAGTCACACTTTGTGTGTAGTTCCGGGTCAGAGGTGACAACTTTGTCATGGTAGCTTAACAAAGCGGGGAAAAAAGAGCTTATGAAATGGAGTCAATTCAGTTTTCCACATTATATTATGCATAAATTAACAGTAATCATGAGCCAGTAGGATTTTCTGACAGGGGTATAGCCTTGAGCAACTATAATGTAATTTCACTGTATGATGTTATTCACATCTCTACAAAGTCTTATTTTGAATTTTTTACCAAAAATGTGAAAATCAAACACGACCATTTAATAATTTTAACTTGGTAGAATATATTATATAGTTCAAACAATATTTTGATTATCTTTTTGATTCTGCATATTTGATTCTGCAACTTGTTTCACTCCAAACCTTCATGTTTGGGTGTGGAACAAGTCGTCATGAGTTCGTTTTTTGTTTTGTTTTTTGATACTAGAAATCAATTGAGGGATTCCTGCACCTTTTGCCTTTGACAAGTCAAAATTACCAGCTATTGACACAATTAATAGAACTCAAAGTCAAACAAGCTTTATTTGTCCCCAAAGGGCAATGAAAGCACACAGTGTCGAGTGGTATAAATCTGAATTAAGATGAGATAAAATATGTGGTGGAAAGTGTTTGAAAAATTGTGACTTTGTAAAATAATAGCAAACCTACAGAACAAAATATATACAGAACTGGTAACTGGCTCGTGTCTAACTAGAGATTATGGGGGCCCTTTTTCCCAATTCATCCTTTTTTCCCCATTTTCTTTCTCCCACGTGTCCTCTATAAAGTCACCAGTGCTCATTCCACCTTTCTTTTTTCCGTCAGTTCATTCATGTGGGTTTCACAGCACACTGAGACCCGCTCTGTTAATGTATCCTCCTTCCTCCTCCTTCTCAGCCTTATTTTTCTTCCACTTCACCTCACTTTTCCTTCGTTCTGCCATCACTCCTCTCTTTGAAAGGGCGCCTGTGTTATTTACCAAAACGAGATGGGGTCGAAGGCCTCTCTGTTGGGAAAAGGCTGTAAGAAAAGGCAAGAGGAAAAAAAAAGATAAAAGGGCAGACAGGATTAGGCAAGGCTGTATAACGACCTAGAGACAGGCTTCGTAATCAGTCAGTCTGTCTCCAACCTTCACCGGTGCTCCAGGTAGCTTGTGAGGTCATAGGAACCGTGTTTGATTGGTGCAAGGTTGTCTAGGCACAATCATTTTGAGCACCAGCATTATCAGAGAAGTCGCTGCAAGCAACCTGCTGACAGAACCTTCCAAACTGATGAGAGCTGACTTTCACCCCCTTGACTCTTTTCCATGAGCTCTCGTCCTGATGAAACTGTGGGAGGTATAAAGTACTATTTTTGGTATCCAGGTTGACCTCAAATGAGATAAGGGGAAATGGAGGAGTAAGACTGCAGGATGAAGAGGTTAAGACAAAAAAACAGCAGTTTAGATGACTGATGCAGTACTGTGCAAAAGTCTCGAGTCATGTCTCATTTCTTTATATTTTGCTTCCAGGGAGCCAGAATTTCATGTAATCTTAAGAAGAGGCTATTGTTGTGTTGCTATGTAACAATCAGCCTACCAAGGAACCAATCTTAAATAGGATTTTAGTGATTTTGTTATCAGGAGCCTGCCACAAAAAAAAAAACCATTCTTTATGTTGAGTCTAAGGTGATTCCCAAACAGCTTTTAGCTGGAAACTTAACATATATCAACTGTATAGGATGATGTAACTTTCAGGTCAGATCATTGACACATTTTTTTGCCAGTTTCTTAAAAATTTGACTTTTACATCCTGTTCATCTGCTGTGTTTACTTTTTAGACCTGCCATTATCTATTTTCCTCATTTTGCACACGCTGGACAATATGGACTGGACAGAAGTTTTTATCGTAATAAAAAAAGAGACTTGGTCTAAAACTTTTGCATAGTACTGTAATTTTCAAGGTTTTCCTTGTGTTCAATGGTACTTGCCTACATGTTGAAATAGGAATCCATGTATAGTGTTGCTCTCAAACAAAATTGTTGTGGGTCTTGAACAAGCATGTGCTTTTGACTCATAAGTTGAATTACTCATAGGCTTGGCTGCTACTTGTTTCCAATACATTTCAGATAACATATATATTGAATTTTGGAGTACTGTGGCTCTGTATCTCGTTTCCCTCTCTTGGCATCATGAGTCTTGGACATAAAAGATGCTGAGTGTCGTAGGTGGGAGAGTTGTGTAAGTGAGGAGGCGCAGAGAGAGGTCAAGTAGCCCTGATTATGTAAAAAAAAAAGAGTCAGAAAGGGTTAGAAACACACAAATCAGATTTTTTTCTTTTTTTTTGAGCAATTAGATTAGGAGATCACATGGAGTGGGGGCACTCGTGCTATTTATACTTAAATGGCAGTTTTTCTATCATTAAAAATGTTTTAATTCATTTACCTTGCTTCAGTTTTTCAGAGTAACCTTTTCCTGTCAAATATCCTCCCACTTGGTACATGAGTGCATATCAGTTCTTGTTCCTGTACAGCTGCATCATTTAATTTCTTTTAGATGAGTTCATGTGAATAGGATGAGCTGGCTGAGCCCTGAGGTGGAAACAGTGCAGAACATCAGCAGTTCAACCCTGAGGGCCATAAGCTGTCAGAAACATATGGACTATTTTGGTTTTACATCTGGCATTAAATCATTTTCCAAACTTCACATTTTTCAAGTATTTTTGACACTATTAATCACATGCAATTAGGCCATTATATTTTGAAACATAGAGCAACACAACATGTATATATTGAAATAGTATTGTAATTTTGATAATGATATAGATTTTTTTATTTCACTAAAAAGACAGTTTACTATAATTTGCCTTTTTGGGAATAGTTCAAATGTTTTGTTTCTCGGAAAGGTTATGAACAACTAATATCTTACCTGTTGCAGATAGCTTCTTGAATCATATGGAGAACCAGAGTTTAATTATGATCAAATTGAAGATCCAGTTGACGAGCTTAATGGCGGAAACTAAAGGAGATTCCTGCCATCTTCAAACAATTGCTATCTCAAAAGTGGCATAGATGGCTATTTTACTATTACCTGTACATTGGTATCAGTTTAGCAATAAAGTTGAAATATTACATTAAGTCTGAGAGTGATAATGTGTTTTGTTAACACTAAATATACCCTCAGTCGCTAATTTTACAAGTGCAGCTCTGTGAAAATTCCCACAGTCAGCAGCTGTGTTTTGATTTTAGGGGAGTCCTTGTCCAATATGTTGCTATCTTTGTGACAAGGTTTGTCTGTTTTTTTTTTAATGTTGTAACAAAGTTCTTAATTTGGCAGCATTTAAGAGAAGTTGTGAGCGAATGTGCAGCACGTCAGGTTTTTTCTTGCAGCTTCGCAGTGAGAATAGGGTTGAATTGGGGAGAGACAGGTTTGAATATACAACATAAATAAGCAATTTGTGAATATGACTTGGTATATATTTTCCATTTTTGAAACCATGACTGCCTTTTTCTTGACAAAAACCTTGACAGAAATGCAGATGTGTTACTTGCAGTAAATGTGTTTGTTATCAAAATATACTTTTAATCATGTTATAAATTGAATTTAATTATTTTTCTGCATCTGTGCGCATTAAAATGTATGTGTTTTATTTCGAAATAGACTCTTTTCAGGGTTCATCTTGATGTATTTCCTGCATTTGTTGAACTATATGCAGCCTCATTGGTAAAAAGCCAGTGCATATAAAACTGCTACTTGTTTATCTATATTCATCACATCACCCTTATGTGGACAATAAAGAAAATTAGATTTCCTTCTTTTAAAATATTTGGTTTATATGAATGAACACAAAGCATGGTCTGAGTGAGGTGATGGAAATGAAATGGGAGCCATATTCATAATGTGGACCCCATTGTGTGTGCATTCAGTGCTTGTGCCACCTGTGTCTACATAAGTCTTAGTCAGACCATGAGTGGGAAGTTGCAGGTGATTTAGGTGTGTGTGTGTGTGTGTGTGTGTGTGTGTGTGTTAACAGGGGGTGGTAGGAAAGAATTTAAGCTGCCAGCTTACATGCCTGTTTACCCACCTTCTTCTTGACTTTGATCCAGTGCTTAAAAGGGCACTCCAACCGAGCTGAGTGGAGAGATAAACAAATATTAAAAAGTTTTTTATTTTTTATTTTTAAAAGCCTTATCGGGAAGCATAGAAAGAAAAGCTGTGATTGATAACTATGTGACCGACTCTGAGTTGTCCGGCCCGGCTCAGAAGGATGAGGAGAATGGACAAACCGAGGAGGAGTGATAAAGGTACGAGAATTCAATGGAAGCAGGAATGAACTGATTTCCCAGGAGGCATAGAGCTGGATGGATGAGGAGCAGATTATGGATGAAACAGACAGTAAAAAGGAATTGAAAAGACTTAATTAAATGCTTTTGGTAGAAAATGTTATAGATGGTTTCCCATGAGGTACAGCATCGGTTGTTACGTTGAGCATTCAGTGGCACTACTTGAATGAGACACTGACCCTTAATCTTGTAACCTCAACAATGATCTTCAGTCTGCAAAGTGGCATTAAATACTGAAAAAATACTGAAGTTCCTGAGTCTTACAAGAACTGTTGAATGCTTGTACCTAGCGTTAGTTTTCTTGCTGATGGTTAATCAATACACCTCTGGAATGTATACATTTAGATGTCTGGAGCCTGTTAGTTTAGCATACTGTGATGCAAGTGAAGCAAAGGAAAACCAATAATAAAAAATAATGTCAACTAGCATATCAAATGCTCACTCATTGAAAAGTTCACTGTGACAAACGTTGTGACTTACAGGCTTCACCAAGTCATGACTACCATCTCTTTTGTGTAGCTTTGTATTTTTCAGAAAGACAGGAAAATATTATCTTTATTAACTCCATTCAAAAAAACAAATTTCTTTTATGTCAAACTGCGTTTAAAGTAACATCCCTATGGTTAAATTTTTTGCATGTGCTATTTTAGTATGTGCAGAAGGCAGTAGCGTTTTGTTCACCTGTATCTTTTTGGATTAACAGATGGACGAATGACATTTTTCTGGTGTATAACAGTAATTTAGGGTTGTATATTACTGGACTGCGACAATTGGCAACTAGTTAGTCAACAACATTCACAATGGAGTCTCCAAAATGTCCTCCTGTCTCCGAGGGTTCTCAATTTCCTAACTTGTTTCAGTGGCTAGCAGACTTGTCACTTGAACTTTGAACAAGTTCAAAAACTTGTGCAACAAACTTTGCCGCTAGACCCGAATGTTGACACCAGCATAGGATCTCTCCCGATGACAGAAAACATCCGCACTCAACTTGCCTTTAATGTGATGGTGTAAAAGTTCCGAATAGCAAGCGCACAATTAATCAGTTGTGTCCTGTTTTAAAGAACTCGATTAGAACAGCATGTGGACTAAAAGGTAAAAAATACCGAATGTGTGAACTTGAGAAGTGATGTGTAAATGACGTAAAAAAAAGGAACTGTCGTCTAGCTTTGTGATAGTTTCCTAGTGGAAAGCAGTGATTTGTCCTATAAATTAAATGACTTTGCTCCCATACTGTATGGACTCTCTGGCATAGCGCACACGCACATGTACATAAAATGTGTTCTCTTAATTTTATGGAAAATATGCCCAAAATGCACACTGATTGCTTTTAAAGTAAATTCATCTTTAATCCACAAGTTGGCACCTTCAATTCAGTTTTTTGGCACAGTTATAGTTCAGAGGGGTTTTAACACTTTCTTTACTTCAGAAGCTTGTTTAATTGGCTGCAACATGAGCATCTTCACCCAAAGTTATTTTTAATTTCAGCTGCTTTGGTACAAAAAGATCTTCTGTCTTATGTGTTAGGTTTCACTTGCAGTTCACTTGTTGTTCAATTAATCTCATGTGCAGCAGGTTCAGTGACCATTTCAGTCAGCTTTGTAATTGGTATGTGTGGTTCTGGCAAGCTTTTCTGTGACAGATGGATCACAGACTTGATATTGTCCTGGGAGGTCTGAACCACTGACTTTTTAGCAGTGGGTTTCGTGAGAGGGGAGGATTGAATCACCCCAGGAGGGAGTCGGAGAAAAACAGGAAAGGCTAGCCTCATGCTAAGACACATAATGAACCACAGTGACAGGCCTTTCTCTGAGGTCAGCCGCTGCATGTGTGGTAAGGCAGAATAAGGACAGTGGGCAGTGAAATGCTGCTCAAACAGGGAAAAAAGTCACGCTGTAGGGATGGAAAATAAAAGTGAAATTGACGATTCCAGCATCATTTCATTAACATGAACAAGAATACATTTGGATGCATATGTAAAATATGGCTACATGTCACAGCACCACTTTCATTCTATTTAACCTGACATTAATTTTTTTTTTCTAACTCGTGCACTTTTTTACCAACGTTATTTTGCACAATATGTGTGCTAGATCTGCACAATTTATTGTTTCAGCATCAATGTTTCTTTGTGCGCATTGTGGATGGTGTGTGGGAGGTGTCAAGTAGGGCAATTTAACTCTGACATGTTTTCATACATATTTTTGCTGCTTGATAAAAAAAAGGCTGAACTATTATGGGAATTTTCTGCTTTTGAGCAACATAGAGAGTCTGCATGAATTCTTTAAATAAGCAATAAATGCAGGAGAAAACCATTTGTTTATAAAACACAACTTCAGATGTATGGAAATAATTGGGAATGATGAAGCAAGATGCTGAACAACACCAGGGTTTTGTTGCGTGCTTTGCAAATGTTGGTACAATTTAGTGTGGCACAACTGAACTGATAAATAAATAAGCACCACAAGTATTTACAAAAGTGTAAAGTCAAGATCTGAGTGTGATCCAGAGCAACTGCCTAATAGAACCAGTTTGACTTTTGGCTTTAAACTTCATTTGGAAGAGTTTATATGTGATTAATGGTGTCAATGTGAATTGATCAGTACATTAAACTGCCTCCACAGTCTCTTCAGAAAAGTAGCAGCACAGCTCACCTGCTTTGAAGTGTGTGCACTCAAGCTAAATGTATAATGCTCAAGTTCCGCTTAGGATGCTTCACACTCTAAAGTAAAAAAAAAAAAAGGTTCTGCCTTTAATTTATAACTTTTTTATTTAGCAACCATATCTAAAATGGTGGTGCCCAATCCTGGTCCTGGAGAGCCACGATCCTGCAAGTTTTGGATGTTTCCCTGGTTTGTAGTTTTCTTTTTGCTCATTCACAGCCTAAAGCAAAAGTTGAAAGGTTAAGTAAGTCAAGACCCCTCACTTTTTAGTTCAGTGCTTCTTTTAAACTTCAATAGCTTTTGTTTCCTGCTGAATCTGATAATTGATGCACCAGATTTCTGCCCGATGCCAAGAATAAATTGTTCAAGTTCTCAAGGAAGCCAAAGGAGATGGAAACAGAAATGTGAATAATAGAGGGAGAAGGGAGAAGGGGGCCGTGCAAGGAGTGCACTGTCACAGACTGATGTTTGGCCCAGCGATGTGTGGTAATCTGTCACTGCTAACAGATTGTGTGATAGGACAAATAGGCCGTGTTGTGGTGGCTGGCTGGTCGTCTGCATCCTTCTTTTCTTCTTCACTCTCTTTATTCATGGCCTGTGGAATAATGAATATGATGAATTATCCAGAATCTGTTGCCCATGGTTGTGGGTCGCTGCGGAGCAGCTGGACAGAGCCATCTCTCTCAACAGCTTTCTTTTGCATGCGCCCAAATGTTCACAAACACCCACACACATAAACCCAACAAATTAACCCATGTAGCCAGAGGGCTCTCAGAGAATGCTTCTGACACATTTGGGATTTTTATCTTTTTGATTCGCCCAGTTGTATGCAGGGCTTTTTGAATTTTCTTTTTTTTTTTTTTGCTTTTTTGTATCTGAGCCCATTTATGTGTTTGCTCATGGACTCTTTCTCTGATTTAATGCCCCTGTGCTTTGAAATTCAGACCATAAACCCCTCTGCCTGCTCTGTTTTTTATCACTCGAGCATGTTTTGTTTAAGTGAGGAACAAGAATGAACATTAAGCTCATTTGTATGTCTCTGCATGTTTCTTTCCTCCACTGGCAGAAAGGAACACAGTGTGTGCTGTGACTGTGTCATTTTGATCTGAATACTTTCCATTTGAAACGGGATGTCACATTTTGTCTTTCAAGTTTTTTTGTACCTCTACCATTCATATTCGGTCATGTTGTCACAAAGGATGTCTCTTTTCCTGTGTTCACAAAGTGTTTCAGTTCTGCAGAGGAAAATTGTTCCGAGTCTTCAAAGCAAAATACTGGTAGTTGGGGTGAAAAATTACCTACTTCACAATTTTGTCTTTTGGCAGATGTGTTTACGTTGACTAACAACTTTATTTTTCTAATTTTGTGTTTTAATTTGCAGTAGTTGTGGTGGGGAAATAACCCACTTTTATTTTCTGTCTGCAATTAACTTGTTTTTGTTCACCTAAACCAGCATGATTTACATATTATCACATTGAAACCAGCATTTGCAAGCTCTCATTTGCTCTTTGCAGGCAGTCTGTGGTTTTCATTTATTTTATTTTTCTACAGAAACTTTAGTTAACAATCCCAACTTCTATAATAGTCACATATATTGGTAGAGAATAAAAAAAAGCACTTTGGATTTGTTTGTTGGGCCTCATATTATGCCCCTCTTAGGACCAGAAAGGCCAAGGTTTGATTACCCACCATGCCTATATGTTAGTGTCCTTGAGCAAGACAGCTAATCCCTAACTACTCCACTTGTGTGTATCTTACATGTGTGATGGGTCAAATGCAGAGAGCAAATTTCACTTTCACTCATATAGCACTTAATCTTTGTACTAGCAAATAGATCTGTCATGCAACCCATTCACATTTTTCCTCTTCTCTCATTTCTCTCTTCCACATTTACACCACTACTCTATCATGTTAGCACATGCTGCTAACATGACACAAACATGGATGCATATGATCTGTTAGCAGTGTTTTAGTGCATTGATGCAGGTTTGCAGCTCCATGAGGACCATTTTTTTACCTTTTACTTAGAGTGCACAAAGGCATTTGACATAAGACAACAAATCAGATTTTACCAAAATAACCCTGCTCAAAAAAAACTGTTTTTTACAATGTTCAAATAAACAACATAGTACAGACAAGATGTCAGTTTTTGCCAGATCAATAAGAGGCCGAAACCTTGTATACCTGGAATGCAAAGAGGAAAGAGCGCAGCCTGTGTGCATTATTGGACAGAAAGGTTCCTGATGCCAGCCGGCACCACAGAGAACCCCCACTTGAGTAGCAGATGGAACATCTTTAGTTGCGTGATCACAGGCAAAGTAGTGGATGACACAAAAATGTTTGACTTGACCTAAAAGGCAAATTAGCATCCCTTCTTTAACATGTTGAACTGAAGTGTACAGGATTAGTTTGATTTGTTGTCACCCCGGGAGCTGTGCAGCGTTACTTTGCTGTTTACAGTCTGGGTTCAGTCATCTTCTGAAGTGTTACTGCTTTAATCTTTATCCTCTGTCTCAGACTGTTGCGTCACTTTTCCAATATATTTTGCTAAGCATTTTGTGTCATACACATCACTTGTTTCTGTTTATAGCTTTTATTTTGTGTGCATACTCGGTGGCCATCTCTTTTACAACTCTGCTGTCCAAATCCAATCGTCTACTTTCATGAATAATTTCTCATTACAGCAACCCACTGGTCAAGCTACGAAACCATAATTGAAAATAAAAAGAACATCTCCTGTTTAGTTTGGTTCTTTATTACCCATGCTTGGGCGCTGATAAATTGCTCTTGGGGAAAATCAGTTTGTTGAAATGCATCTTTTGATGAGCTGATTTATTTTTCCGACTCTGAGCAGATTGCTTGTTTAATTGTGATTCAGCAGAAGCTCCAACTCAGCACTTTCAACCAGGGGGAACGGTCCTGCCTATGTGGAAGTGTGTCATGTGGGGAGACTGTCGCACGCATCAGGAGCGGGTGTCCCAGTGCAATTTATCACTCTGTCTCCTTCTCTAATGTGAGCAAAGTTAAACAGGGGGTCGTGATGGCGGCTGCAGTTTTAATATCTGAGTCGATCAATAAAAAAGGCTGCTTTACTTAATAGCTTTGGCCCTAGAGGCTTTTTGGCCCTGTTTAGGTTACTTTCTGCTTTCTTGTGTAAACATAAATTAGCTGTAATTGAACAAACAGTCGCATTTGCACGGCTGAACGCGTGCTACAGTGCGCTATACTCTAGCCAGCCCTGACTGATCGGCACTCTTTTTGTTTTTCTTCTGTCACACCCTTGATCTCACTGTCATTTTGTGTCTTGCTATCATCATTTCAAACCTCTGGCCTCATTCATTTGCATTTGTCTTTCATTAGAATTAATTAGGCATTCTAGTTAATTACCTGCCTGGTTTAGCATAATGACTTCACCCACGTACAGTAGCTTTTTTTTTTTTCTTCTTCTTTTTTGGAAGCTAAGACAACCGTCATTAACCTTCAATCGTCGTCACATTTACTCCATCTATCTTTAACTAATTCTATTTGCGTCATTTACCCTTGTTTGTTGTTGCCATGCACTCTCTTGTTGACTTTCTTTTTTTTTATCGCCTGCTGCTGAAGGCGAAGACGGAGCAATAATGTTTTTGCTGTGTTCGTGTTGCTTGTCTGTACTGTGAGCAAAATATCTCATCAATCACTGAACAGATTTGAATGCAGCTTTTAGAAGGTAATCATTGGAAGAGCATCTACAACTGATCAACGTTTGGACTCAACCCAAATAAGGCTGCCACAGCCAACTGACCTTGGAAAACACATAAATGGATGAAACTTGGTCAATTTTAGTAACTAAGCTAAAATTAGATCAGGTAGTAGCTGAGAGGGCTCCCATCACATACTGCATGCTAAACATTATGTGATGTCTTTGCTGCAAACATTGGCATTAATTGTAGGAGTCAATCTTTTTGTCTGTTAGCAAATTATCTTATTAACAGCAACACAAATTCCAATTAAACTCTCAGAAATTAATTAAAGGCTGCACATCTACAACTGATTAACTTTTGTCGCCAACCCAATTTAAGATGGCCACCACATCTAACCAACCATAGGCTACACAAGATTGGCTATACCTCAGTGAAATTGACAAAGATTGAGCTAAAATTTGATATTGTATTAGCTGACAGTCATTCACAACACATACTCCAAAGGGCTAACAGATAATACAAGATATTGCAATATTGCATGAGATTGCACATATTGGTATTTTAAATGTTTGACTAAAATAGCTACAACCCCATCCCTTGTTATTAGAAGATGATCTTAGTCTGAAATTTTGACGTGAAGAGTAGCGGGCAATGTGCAAGGAATGCTAGGTTTTTATTTTTATTTAATTTTTATTACATCGTTTTCTTGTCTGTGTCATATATGAAAATTGTTTCTTTTATCATTTAGGTTTTCTTCACTTTGGCTCAATTTTTACTTGTTTTTATTTTATTAGTAAGTAAATCTTGCTGCTTTAATTGCTTTAAATGACTCAATCTCTCTGCGGCGCTCCAACGTAATTGTCACTCCACCAGGGCCGAGTCTTATTTTTTTCTCTTCTAGACTAATTCCTGCACTCCTGCTGTGTGTTGATGACTCCTTGTTATTGTGTGTGTCTGCTCCTGTCTGTCTCTATTTGTCTCTCTAAATACCCACTGTTGTCAGTATAACACAGGGTCTGCTGTGTCCAGGTGTGTGTGTGTGTGTGTGTGTGTAATTATCAGCGCTGAGAGCTTGTCTCCATTCATTTTTAATGAGCAATGAGGCTGCGTTGCCTCCATTAATAGAGAATTAGACCGTCCATCAACCGGCACGGCACATAAAAGACCCTCTCTCTGTATTTTGGGTGTAGGCTGCGGCGAGAGACGGTTAATGATGGGGCGTGAGCTTCGTCTGTGTGCTGGCTGTTACTTAGGAAGCTGGAAATGAACAGAATGAGGTAAGACGGAAGAGAAAGAAGGAACGAGCACACAGATAGGAGGGGACAACACAAGGGAGCCCTTCAGCACTCACAACACTGTCAGTGTGAGGCGATGAGACTTAACTACAAGTGCTCGGGTTTCGGTGGGCTTCATTAGCATGAGACCACTGTGTAGAACTTGATAGTGTCATAGTAACACATCTGTGAGTGCATTTGTGGGTGTATTAGGTTTTATTGCCATCGATTTGTCCGTTCCGCTCTGCATATCAACATTCATCTCACGGAGTGATCAATAGGCACCGAAACAGGAGGAATCACAGCCACCCAGGCTGTGAGAGAATAACAGTTTAGCTACATTTATTCAGGTGAACGCACTTAAGATGGAGAGAATAATCGGTGATTGCATGGAAAAGCTTTGGTCAAAGTTGAGATAGGTCACTTCCAAGATGAATCGGGTTGTAAGTATCACGCTTCCTCAGATTTTATGATGTGACTCACCCACCTGAGGTCCCGGATAAGTTGTATAATTTCTGCACTGGTAATAAAGCTGCAGAAGTTTACCAAAGTAAAGCAAAAAGACGTTGAACTGTCTTTGATTGCTTTTCATTTTCCAACATTATTGTTCAGCTTTTTGTTGCTCGCAGCTGAAGTTTTCCCCGTGTCAGCGTGTGTGCATTTGTCTGTCTTGTTAGCAAAATTTGATGAAAACTGGATGGATTTTAATGAAACTCTGAGAAAGTAATCATGGATGTACATCTACAGTTGATTAACATTTGGACCCGACCCTGTTTAAAACGGCTTTCATGGCTAAGCGACCTTTAATATAGGCCTTTTTTAATATAGTGGATTTATTGGGAGGTCAAGTGAATGAGCAAACAAAATGTACATTCGATTTTACTTTTTAATTTTTTTAAAGTGAAAAATTAGTAAATTAATGAAGAAAAAAATAAATACATGCACCTGTAATAATATTGTTTTCAGCCCCTCAGTATCACAACAATCCCATCTTTTCACTATGAAATGAAGAAATGTCAAGGGCTCAAACCTGTAGGACATATTAATGTGTGTGGGTGTGTGTGTGTATGTGTGTGTTGGCCAGCAGACTACCTGGACTGTCTGGCGCTGCGCCCTCTCTGAGCTCTGCTGTCCCCCCTGTGAGTGAGACATTTAAACGAGGAAGCAATTTATCTCTCTAATATTAAATCTTGTTCCTTCTTTTGGTCAGCAATGAAAAATGAATAGGACGGGTGAGAAGCTCCTTCAGGAGATGGTGCCCAAACAGCCTGCCAGCAGCTGTACACAAGCTCTCTCTCTCTCTCACACACACACACACCACCTGTTTCCCCAGATATTGAATCGCTTGCTGCCGGTTGACCATCATTCATTTATCAGAGAATGGGAAATTACATCAATCATGATTAGCCAGGCTTTCGCTTTGTGATATTTTAACCTACATTAACCCAAGCAGTGGATATTCATGATGATCAGGAATGTCAGTGTGATGAGGTCAACACCAGACCTTCACCAGGCTCAAGCCCTGTGTTGCTGCTGTCTGTACTATGAAAGGAGGAACTAGTGAACCCTCACCTCAATTTCCAAAGAAATGACAGTGACAAAGATGGTACCAACTGGCAGTGGGGACCTAAAGCTGTGCAGCATCTTGGTGATCTATGATATTCTGCACGAGGGAGCAGCAGGTACAGTTCAGGCTGTTGTGTTGCTGGTTGATGTGATGAATCCTACATTGTTCTTCCTGTCAGGTAAAGAGTTGGGATTTATCATGAGTCTGTTGTAAAGCAGAACCTTTCACAGTGAAATGACGGATCATGTTGTCTATTTAAAAAAATAAAAAGCTACGGTGTGTTTTGTGGCATTTAGGTGTTGCTGGGTGACCCTTAATCTGTACTTAAAGGCTTTTTGATTTGTTTCAACCAAATATTTTTGAGTGTCATTTTCTATATGTTCCATGTACTCCAGTAAGCAAACTGTACTGGACAGATACTGTACAGTCTTTGATGATACTCTCCATTTAAGCATGTTTTTTCCCCTCAAAAAAACGTGATTTCAACCCACATTCAAAAGCCTAAATTGTGGAGCTGTGTAATTTAGTATGTGTGGGACTTTAAAGGTTTTCTGTGCCAGTTTAACACTGTCACTTAAGTCCCTTTGGGATCACTATTCTTACACTCATTGCGTACACTCTAATTACAGGCAGCTGAGACCACTGAGGACATCCAAAACATGCTGACGCACTCAGATCAGATAATATGCACAAAGATACACTCGGAACACACTTGTACAGAAGTTAGATCATAATTTGTCTTTTTTATGGATTTCAAGAGCTTTTTGTCTCACGGTTGACTCTGTTGTAGAAGCTTAGGTTTTAGGCTTTCATCTCTGATATTAACACTGATCCCCACTTTCCAAAACCAAGGTTAAGGAATTTAAACCGTCTTTTTGGAAATTGTCCAGCTTTACCTTTAGCTCGCTCTTTAGGGAATTTGTTTTTTTAAAGAGGATTTGGGTTTAAACATGCAATTGATGTCCTCAAAACAATCTTCTTTTTCTCATCACATTTATCAGGCATGTTACAGCACATGCACCTTTGTATCTGTAGGCTGTCACACAGGCCCAGCACACTCTCTGTGTTCTCAGACAGACAGATCAATAACGGCTCTTGAAATAGTTGCATACAGAAATAAATCATTAGCTGAAATGGCTCATAGCAGCATCAAACATGTCTACACCATTCAACCTGAGGTATTACTTGCCAAACAGTATCCTTCAAGGTACAAATGCATTGATGTTTGGTGCTTGTGATGGGTATTGAAACCTATTATTCCACTACATTGTTGCAAAAGCTAATGATGCATTAAGGATGTGTGTGTTAAGGGTCGTGCCAGGATTGGTTTCCCACTTGTAACTAACAATGTTCTTGTTTTCAGTCTTTCCCCTGTCTTAATAAATTTACTCTGCCCCAGAAAGTCTGTCACCTTGTGTGTGTGTGTGTCCTCTATGCTCCACTGACTTACATTAGAGTTCAGTCTTTTTGTGAGTCTACAATAGCAGGCACAGAGAGCAATCTGACCAGGCTAACATATTAACACACAGCTTCCTGGGGGCTACAAACCAACCAGCACAACAGCTCTGCTTCTTATAGGCTGGTATTAGCTCTTTTTTCTTCTTCTTCTTTTTTTCAAAAAAAGAGGAATTGCTTTATTATTCTCTGCCTAGAATGTGTTTTCTTGTTGAGACATACAAAGAGGGAAGGAAAGATCATAAATACAGTCATGTGTGGTTGGCCAAGAGAAGTTTTTCAGTCAGAAAACAGCCATGATAAAGAGTTATTGCAGCTCTGTCAGCTCAAACCCATCTTTATCTCATACCTAGGATCCTTTACATGACTTAGTTTTGGGACTTGACAACTATTGCCTCTGAAACAGCTTCTGACTGTTTTAGCTGCTTGTATCTCTTCAGTTTTATGGCTTCGCCATGACTCCATCAGAATGTTGTGCAATAGATGAAAACATTAGCATCTTACGTGCTTTAAACCTTTCCTATGTACATTTTATGTGTGTTTTAATGCAGATTTCTGACTGACTTATTGATCTATAAGGTGCAGATGTATTGACTACAATCTGGTTACTGATTGATTTACTGCAAGGGAGCAACTATTAAAATAGTGGGCTTGAAATGTCCGTGCCACAGTGCTGAAAAGTTCTGCCATCAAGAGACATTTGACCACAGAGACCGCACATTATTGTGGAGCAGCTCTGAAGGTATAATATGTGCAAATATCAGTCAAGGGTTTTTTGGCTTCTGGTGATAATGAGAATTTTAATTCACTTCTACAGAGGCCAGTGACATGTGGAAAGCACTTCTTTGTCAGTTTGAACGTTTGAGCCCTCTGTGAAATGCAAATTAAATGAAATTATGATTTGCTAACAAAATCATCATAGCTTGTAGTATTATTATGGTTTCACTGTACATTTAATGAAGAATACCAGGTTAGAGAAAATTGCAGAACAATAACAAACATGTAAACACTGCAGATCTCAGACAATAACCATGTTCACAAAAATTCACAAATCTGATGAATGCATAAACACTCCAAGTGCATTTTGAGGAAAAGTTGAGCAAGTTTTGTTGCTTTAGTATAATGCTGTTTTTGTTTGTCCACTTTGATTACAAATCTTTTTTACAAAATGTTCCAATAATGTACATGCATGCACAATACACGCTCAGCCTAAAAACAGACACAGACATACTGTACACACATTCTTTCATTTGCCTGGGCCATTTGTGAAACCTGGACTAATATTTGTTTGGATTATTGGCCTTTGTGCTTATCAGCTGCAGCATATTGCCAGACTAAAACCTTATTACCAACCTATTGAATGAGAAAAAAGGTTTTCTACTGGCACACACACAGGCACACACTTACAAGCTGGTTCAATAAACACACACAAACATGTTTTCAGTGTATAAAAAAAGAACACGTTTCAAAGCTAAACTATGCCACAACATTGTAGTGAAAACAAAGGTGTTAACAAAGCTAGCTATACGTTGAGGGGATGAATTTAGCATTTTTTACTCTAAGAGCTGCCATAAAAATGCCTTTTTTTCTACTATTGTACTAGAACAAAAGGAAAATAAATGTTACTAATAATAGATAGGGCAAAAAAAACCACATTTTTTCCTTTTCATCATTAGATTTGATGAAATGTTTTTTGAATGAGCCACATAAAAAAGAATTCTTTTGGTGAAAAATAAAAGACTTTACTTTTCTTCTTCTAACTCTAGTTTTATCTGGTCATGTCTACTTCTCTATTGATCGACTGTCCTCCTCTCTGTTGTAAATCTGTTTGGCTTCATTCCTTCACCTCTGCATGTTTTTGGCACCCTGCGGACACATACAAGGTAAAAGGTTGGGTGAAGGTATAGAGGAGGGAGGACGGGGGAGTGATGTGAAAGTGTTACCACTGGGCTTTGAAGAGTAATGACTGGCCTTATCTCTGTCCAGCTCTGCTGTGACAAAGATGAACAAGCTCTGTGTCCTCTCTTTAGCTTCAGCACCATTCTTCTGTCTGTTCAGCCCTCATCCCTCCTTTTTCCTCCTCTTTGTTTTTGACACGAGGTTTCAGAACGCTTAGGCCGCTCGCTTTTCTCTTGCTTTTTCCTTTTTTTTTTTAGAGCTGAATCTTAAAGCTTTCCAGCTTTGATAGCATGCTCATCCCTTGTGTTGTAACAGTAAGAGTTCCCATAGCAACTTTCCTAAAGATTCAAGACAGCTTTTAATGGGGAGATGAGGACGGGCAAAAAAACATAAAAGAAGACAAGCAAATGCTAAACAAGGAGCACACACTTGGTGACAGAAGTTGTTTTTATTTTCTTTAATGGACTCAAAAACTGCGATATAGATTAGAACTATCACCAAATCCTTTGGAGATTTGTGGTCAAATGTCCACATAAAGTGACAGATGTGTGTTTCAGGGTGGAAGAGTGATGCTGGGTGTCAACACGAGCTATTAGTGGCCAAGTATTGACATCATACATGGTGCCAACTCTGCCTGTGTGTGTTCATTCCTCTTTCTGGCAGCTAATGAAAAACCTGTTTTTGATATGTCACTTTGGCTCGCTCCTGGTTCATACGTAGGAGGGATTATGGGAAGAACGTGACTGACAAGCGTGCGTATACAAGGGTCTGCGCGTCTACGTGTGTTTGAGAGGGACAAGAGAACTGACAAGTGGGTAAGACAGAGAAGAGAGACTCGACAAGGAGACATGAGAGAACGGGAGAAGAAGCAGGAGGGCATAGAAATCGGTGGCATGTGTTCAAACATCGGGCATGTCGAGCAGAAAACACACCGAGACATTCGGTGGTTCTTCATGTTCAAATGTCAGGCCCCAGGTTATTTATAGCCACTCTAATTAAACCATGCACTTTGCCTCTCCTGCTGCCTCTCTTTATGTTTCCTTTATTTAAGTCTCCCAAGAGACTTTTTTCTTACTCTTGCTTCATCCCATTTTTCTCCCTCCTTCTCAACTAATTTTCTCTCTGTGTCTTTCTCTCACCCCTCTTCTTTTTTCATCTCTAGTTTCTATCACGCTATCCCCCACTGGACAGTTGTTTGTGTGGGATTTCTGTAAATCCCGTTTGATTGTGATCCTCCACCGTCTCTTTATGGGAGTCTTATGATAAACACAAACACGCTTAATCTGCTGAGATTAAACTCTGTCTCGCCCTGTCAGCCTGCTGATGGGAACATGCTCTAACGCAAACTCGCGCTCGTATCCTTTTTTTTCTTTTAGGACTTGATTGTCAGCTGGCCTACTCCTGGGAAGGGGTTACCATGGCAACTCCAGATGTAGCATCTCAGGGTGTCGTTGCAGTGTATTTCCAACTCCGTGCCTCCTTCTCATGTAAAACTCCCACCCCCCCAACCCCACCCCATTCCTCAAAGCGCAGTGGCACGGAGGGGCCTTAACCCAGATCGTACATCAACATTCAGTGATGAATAATTTATGTGACCCCCGCTTTATAAATGGCGCTGAACGTCTCAAGGATACATTCAGTGCCAAACCTAATAAAAGGCTACGTATTAAAAACATTAAATCAAAAAGTTACTAAAAATGTACTTTTGCTTGTTTTTTTTGCATGTTGTTTGCTCTGTGTTGTCTAAATGTCCTGACTCCATGCAGTGACACCATCAAGAATGTTTATTCCTCCACATTGGATGGAAAAAGTTTGCATTGTATTGTGTGTAGCTTTGTGCGTTTTGCAAAAAGTGAGAACACTTTGTTGGTTGTGTCAGTGCTATTCTCTGGCAAAAATCATTATAGGGCTACCAGAACATTTGGAACAACTTTGTAAAGTCACGCAACATTTGGAAATAAATGCAAGGCTTTGAAACATTCAAAATGTACAATTCTAGATGTAGAAGATTCATATAATTTACTGTTGAAAGACATTCAGTAGACTCTCTGAAGTCCCTATTCAAAAGATTTTCCTAGACTTTGCATATCAGGACCTCTGTAACTATTTATTACACTAATTAACAGTTCATGAGCTTGAAAATCTGACTCTTAACTCATATGAAAATCAAACATCTTCAAGAGTAAAAAAAAGTCATTTTTTCCTTGATTTATGGTTACTTCTAATTGCAGCTGTCAATTTAGATCTCTATACTAGGTCAATTTTATGAAACAGTGGAGTGACAGGTTTGGTTAATTATTTATGCAAACTATTGCCAAGAATGTGATAGCTAGTTTTTACTAATTTTAGGTGGAAATTTCTAAGTTTCAAAACAAGTCACACAAGACAATCAGCTAACAACAAAGAAAGCTTGCTGACCAACGTTGCAGACAAACTTAGATTATGTGACTCTCTGATGAAAGCTGGAATGGTTTCACTGATTGACATTCATTTGTGTTGCCACCTGCTATTCTAACAGAAAGTTTTCAGAGGATTTAAAGTTTTCCTTATTGTACTGTGTTTAGATCTCTTTTTTTATCATCATACAAAGGAGTATGTTTTTTGCTTCCATCAGTGATTTTTGAAATCGTTCTTTCTTTACTGGAGAGGCTTTAATCAGAGGTCACGTGGCTCCAACCCTCCTCTAAAACACAACTCTGTGCATAGAAATTTAATTTGTACATAAGTCTTACAAGTGGAAAGCTCAATTTTTTATAATGTTTAATTTTGTTTTACTGCAGAATTTCACAATAACGAAACATTATGATTGTTAAATTACTCTAAGAATGACTAAAACTGTTCACTGTCCTGCTTTGCTAAAATTGAGTCATTACTCAGATTATTAAATCTGTCACATAAAAAAGATGGGAAGCATAGATTGGTGGCTATCTCTGCTCACATTGTTGCCACTTCACATTTTAATCCTTTCATTCAATCTAATGACAGAAAGTCATGCGACAGTTCTGATTTTTCCCTGAAAAATAGTCAAAGATTTTCACTTCCATTAACTAAGAGCCGACTTGTTGCTCTAGAAAACATTTGCCTGCATGTTATTTTGCTAAGATTGACATCTTAAACCTGTTCATGACACACCACACCACACATCAGCTAAGCAGTTTTTCAGATACATAAAATTAGCCTGTAGACTGGACATTATAGAGAAACAGCCAATATCATCTAGCAATTTTTGTAAAAGGTGGTAGATTTATAAAAAGCTGTGTCTTTGGCATGATTTCTACCGCATCTGCCACCAATAAACCGTGTTTGCTATATGTCGTGGTGACACTGCTGTCAACATACTCGTAATAACTAACATTTCATGTCTGCAGTGGGCTACAAGCTGTTCTTGCTTTCTAAATATTCACACAGATCTGTGTTTTGGTGTAGGAGGACGTCTTTATATATGGGTATTGTTATTTATATACTTCCCCAGACATGTATGGTTCATTTTCTCCACATGGATGGACATGAAAAGCTGCTATTATGAGGCAGGATGTAAAAATAGAACAGCAGACCATGATGTCTCTTCTTGCCTGAACACAAGCATTCGCGTGTCTGTATTTGTGAGTCTATGTATCTCTTGTGTCCGACGTGTGAGAGCATGCCTCCTCAGACCAATTAAAAACCTGTTGCAGTGACACTCACATACCCAGCAGGGGACTTATAAATCAAAAGCTCTTGTTCCCGTTACCCTTTAATCTTTGAGTAGCTCTGCTTCCTTGTTTACATTAAAGTCTGTAGTAGCTCTGCACTCATGGTTTCTTTGTGCTTTGCTGCTACATTAAAGTGAATGGTGTAATAGGGAAAAAAATTGTTCTTTACTGTAACTGCTGACAAATACTGCAATTAGCCCCACCCAGAGAGATTAGTAGCTCTCTATGCATTCCCAATAACCCCCAAGTTGAGGCAGGAAATGGCCCGACTCTATTACTATTATCATTTTTGCTTTGCATACATGGCACTCTGTTAATGCTTTCTGCAATCCGCTACGTGCTCAAAAGTGGCTTCCCGTCACACACGGAGCTCATTACTGGGTTTCAGAGGCAGTTAGAGTCGTACTCTGTCACAGCGAAATGCATTTCACACCATCACAGTCATCAGGCTCAGCCATCTGAAGGCTGTGTTCGCAGTCGCTCGGGCAGGATGCTGCTTCATATGCAGAGTCAGAGTCAATCAAAGGATCGATAAGTTTGTGGTGATAAACGAGTCTGGACGTTTTCACACTCGCTAACAGGTATAAGCTTTCAGTGGTCAGAGCACGCAGGCTACATTAATAGACACTATTTGGCAATTCCACGCTTTGTTAGGCTGTGCCAGCTGTGGCTTTTTAGATGAGGATGGGCGAAAAATGAGAGGTGGAGGTGAAAAATTGAGGAGGAAACATGTTCTAAAGTAATCCTAAATGGTCTTCTTTTGGAATATAAGATTATGTTTACATGTATTTTAGCACTTGGCCTCCTTTTTACTCTTTTATGCCCTGGCTCACTGGTGTAGTTGCTGTAAAAATTATGGGTTAGCACTTTAATAGTTTTTTTTTTATTATTGAACAGTTAGTGTTGCAGTTTTCCATTGATGTAACAGTGAGTCTGTGTAAGTTGAAAGAAATACATGAATCTTAGCTGTAAAAAAGATTTTATCTTTTATTACTGTTTGATGTTTGCTTTATTTTCTCAGGTTTTCCCTCTCAGTTTGAAGTCAAATATCATTATGGCTGATTCTAAAGTTGCTGCAGTAGTTATTGGCATTTCAGTCTCCACTGAAGAGATAACTTTGTTTTCATGTGGTTGTTGTAAAATAATGATTTATAACTCACTTATATATATGAATTCACAGAAGGCCGCTAGTAAAAAGAAAGCTGATAATTTGTGTCCGTAGTTGAGATTCATTAGCAGGCATATCTGTTGGAGAAAGCTAAAGGAGGAGCCTCCAGAGAGAAAAACTGAGATGTTGTGAATTGGCATCAATCTGTCCTGATAAAGACAATGAAAACTTGTGGAAATTAAACAGCTCCATTAGTTCTTTGGAATGAGAAAGGTGGCCGGAGGAGATGGGGTGTGGTGACTCCTGTGGGAAACTAATAATCTCCATGCGGCTTTAAATACAGCGCGGCGGGGCACAAGATGGCACTTTAATGACAGCTACATCTTCTTTATGGTGATGTACGGCCACTCCATCTTTCAAAGGGAAAAATATATATATATATAAAAAATGTCATCTACGTTAAACGTAGTTTGTAAAACAACCTTCTTGAAATGTCAAACATGAAATACTTGGATGAAAAACCCAAACTGGGTCCAGCTGAGGCCACTTCCTGTATGGAGTTGTTTTGTTTTTTTTGCTTTTTTTTCCACCTGGATGCCCTGTGGATAATAACTGCCCAACCTCTGTTTCAACTGGGCAGTTATTTGTTGCCGTTTACCTCTTTTCTGGAGCACAGTGAAGTCATTTATTGCTCGTGTGATGTATTTCCACACTGTAAATCATCATCCATCTTCCTGCCAACTGCCCAGAGCACTGATCATAGATTTTACACTGGTCTCTGAGAGCTAAAGAACAGCTGTCAGTGGGTTTTTGGAAGTTAGGATAATTATGGTACTCAGAAGAAACAAATCAGGAAGGAGCTGAACAAAACACAGGAGGAGTTCTTGGGTGCCAAGTACCAACACTTGTAATGTCTGCTGTTGTCTTGTTAGGTTTTTATTGAAGTCATAATTTATGCTAATACTTATTTTGGGAAAAAATGAGATTAACCCAATGTAAAAATATTGTTCTTGCATTGTCTTTCCTTGTTTATTAGTCAAAAGCAGTCTTGTCTTGAAGCCCAGATCTGTCAGCTTCTACTTCGGATTTGTTATGACCTGCCACCAAAGGTAAAGGTGGAGCAATAGTGTTTTATTGTCTTTACCGTTAGTACACACAGTAATCAGTGGAAAATCTAGAACTGATTAATATTCTGGACTTAATCCCATTCAAGATGGATGCCACAGCTAAGAGGCCTTAGCAAACACAAATAGCAAGTGGTAGTAGCTGAGAGTTATCCTCAGGACATATATTTCAAGCATTAAGGCATTCTGCAAGATGTGGCTGCTGGCTGTAGCAGCCATCTTGAGTTTAAACGCTGTCATCAAAGGCAGTGGGTGATATGGATTCCTTCAAGGAATGCTAGGCGTTTAACTTTGGAGATGTTTTACATCATTTTATTATCCTCTATTGTTATCTTACTGTCTTCTCTCTTCAACAGCTACATGTTTTGTTTGACTCGAAACTGTTTCAGTGTAATAGACTGCACTTCATGTATATAAAAGCCTCTGGGAAATTCATTTTGCCTTTAGCAGCCTAATAGTCTTTTTCATTGCCTAGTTTCTGTTATTAAGTTTTGCTGTTTGCATCCCCTAATCTGTCTAATAAGCTGCCATTGTGCTGCATTAAAATAAAACATAAAACATGGCCTATGCTTGGCAAAGGCTGATATGAAAAAGGGAACAAAAGAAAAAATAGTGAAGGATGTTATGGCAGTAGAAGAGAAAGTGGAGAAAAGTATTCACATTATGAGTTATGTAACCTCCAGAGGAGCATATTTTGATCATTTTGCATGCATGCAGTGCCATGGATCACGGCGGCATACAGAACCTAATTGGGTTTGGGGGGAAAAAAACAATATGTGTTTGCGTTCTTTCACATTCGTGCTTTCACTTTATCCTTCACCTCATCTCTCCCACTTTCCTTTTTTTCCTATTTTCTTCATCTGCAATGACTTCTTTAGCATTACACTTTTTTTAATAAGTACTGTTGAAGACTGAGTGCTAATATTAATTTATTTTCATTTTATTGCTTTATGTGTTGCATAATTCAGAGCAGAATCTTTCACAGTTTAAAACAAGTGCTGATTTTCTTTGCCAATATGGTATAGATTCTAAAAAGTAAAGCTTGTCCAAACATTTTTTGTAACTATTTCTTAGTCTGGTTTTTAATGTTTATTTCAAGAATATGGTTTAACTGAATATTTTTATCACAAGACCTCCTGAGAGCAAATTGAGCTTTACTTTTATATGGTAACACTTTTTTTTCCACTCACACAAGGTGCAGCTGTTTAACAAAATGGCTGCTGTGATGCTGTGATTACTTTTTTGAGCCCAACAGTTGAAAATTGCTTTATTTACATGAATACACAGTTTGTGTCTAAATTAACTACCCAACCAGGCATTTGTTATGTTTAGAAATTACTCTGAATAAAATAATAGTTCAGATGCAATTACTGTATGTAAAACTGTGTAAATAAGACAAATAAATTTGTATGTACTTGTAGTCATCGTACATTACTTTTTTGAAAGATCAAAAATTTAGGAGCTCCGGAATTGCTCATATAAAATTTATGATTATGTTGCCTTCAGAAACTTCACAAACTCTGAAAAAGGGTTTGAAACTTTCTGCAAAGAAAAAAAAACATCATTAGAAAAAATAAATATCTTAGGCAGAAACAACAGCTATTTATGCTGATTTCAACAGAATAGCATGTTCATTTTCTCACATAAAACTAACATCAGTCTGCACTGGTCTCCCTCTATTTCATGCTATATATATATATATATATATATATATATAGAATGATGCAAGAAATGAGAGAAAAACTGGCTGGCTCAGTCACAAAGAGAGCTGGGCAGCAGTGAGGGACAGAAAAAGCAGTGTGTGGCCTCGGGCTCTTACCCCACACTAAACAGGATGAGTGGGGGATAAAGGCATGTTTGCAGTGGTCTCGGGAGGGGAAAGGAATAAATGCATTACTAAACAAAACTCTGACAGTGATGTGGGTGCTGACTTAGAGCCTCTGACTGGAAAACATGACAAACCGCACAGCATGATGTTCTTGATATTCTTGGAATTTAATGTGGGGAGTATTATCTAATTACCTGTGAGATGAACCGAAGTTCAGGCTGCAAGGCTTTTTGCCCCGGCTGAAATAATGATTTGACTTGAAAGCTGTTGAACGCTTTTGATCAATTCTTTGCACAGAATTTTATTGATCACAAAATTAATCACTAAAGTCCCAGTTGGATAGATAGAAAATGACCACCTTGTCAGTTGCACCTGTAGATGTCCAATAACTGTGGCTAAATGAAAGGAAAACTGTGCAGTCAGAAGATCCTTGTGGAATAGTGGAGCAGCTTATCATTAATGTGTGTACGTGTTTGTGTAAAACCAGTGGTTACACATGCTTTGTGCACACACTCCTACACTTGATCTGAGCACACACAGCAAATACTGTGTAGATGATTATGCACTGCCTTGGATAAATGCTGATGTGGATATTGTTTTTGCTGTCTCTATATATATCTCACCAGGAGCACATGTTTTGTGAGATGTAAGGGCACTGTGGGTTAACTGTCTAAGGACAAACTGGCTCAAAATAACTTGTCGCACAGAGGTGCAACTCCTCAGGCCTGAAAAGAGGTCAATGGGTTTGCTCTTTTCTTGTTGGGAGCATCATATGTCTGCAAAGCTTCATTATGGCCTCTTCAGTGCACCTGCTTGTATTTCTGTGCATGTTTAGCACCCTGCCATGCATCTGTGTTTTCAGGTTTACGTCTGCAAAGTCCAATTTGTAACAGAGACAGAGCTTTTAACCTTGCTGCTTGCCTGAATCATCTTTCCTTCCAAGTCTTGTTTTAATGAGAAAGTAACTCTCATTAGAGAAAGTCTGAGAGAAAGGGCAAAGTAAGACTATAGCTTTACAGAATTTTTTAACCCTTCAAGCTCAGAGGAAAGCTGTGAATCACCACCAGGGCTTTTTAACATGACTGTGAGTTAAAAAGGAATGAGTGATTATAGGGTGCTCTGTTTAGAGAAAGAGTGAGAAGGAGAAAAGAAAGAATGGGAAAGAGAAAGACAGAGAGGTATCGTTGTGGGCTGAGCAGGAATTCTCTTTGTTCCTACTTCAAAGTCCACTGTAGTCACCCAGAGCCTTTCTGTCACGCCTCATTTGAGATATCCTGCATGAACATAAAAGTATGACTTTGCTCTGTGAATAAAGGTTCCAGTGTAGAAGTAGAGTTGTGACAGAGGATGTGAGGGGAAACAACACAACGGTTCAGGTGATAATGAATTTTAACAGAGTGAGAGCGGGAGACGTGGATGACGCCAGCACAGCTGCAGCGTGGCATGGCCCTAGTTCCTCAGCCGTCTGCTGGGTGCAGTAAATGTCACTTTCTGTGTTTGAGTTTGTGTGTTTATATCTGGCCGCAGGTAGTTGTGAAACACAGGATAGTTCCAAGCAGTGGACCTCCTGGGAACACAGCCATCTCCACAGGGGTTTTTATGCTGCCATTCCCCACACAAGAAAAGGTCCCCACAGGTGGAATCCCTGACGTTCACCTGTTATCGTTCTCCCCGCAGGATTCCTGAGCTTTCTATTGACTTCTTAAAGCTCCATGCCTGTTAGTTTCACCCCTCCTCTGTAATTTATTACCATCACCAAATCAGTATGATGGATTCATTTGCTGGATAACATATTATCTTTTGACTTCTATACGTAGAAAACATCTATCTTGACTTTACTCATTACATTTAGAACTCCCGATATTGGGAATCTGTCACACAGTTCAATGCGACACAATGAGGCAGCACATTCTTATCTCCGAGTTGGAAAAAAGAGTTGTCTAACTGCACCAAACAGCCAATTGTTGCTTTTGTAGCCTGCAGATTCGTATTGATCCTGTGCAACAGACTACACTATAGAGAATTTTATAATTTTGTGCTTTCAAATAGATAATTATGCGACTATCGGGCCAGTTGTGCGTGAGTATAAAAGTCTAAAAGGGACTATTTGTCTGTAAAGGTAAAACATTTTGAACACTTGGTCTTAGATTTTCGTCTTGGTTGGTTTAAGTTGAAGTGGAGGCCACAGGAATAGGGGGGATTTGTGAGTCTTAGCCTTTAGGTGGTGTGTGACATCAGAAACAGTTCACTTCTTTTTTAGTGCTAAGCCACAATCCTGAGCCTGTGTTCTCAATGATGTAGATAAATTTAAGACTTTTCCCCTGAAAATGTTTTACTCTTTCTTTGTTATTTTTGTGAGCACCCACCGCCAAAATAGCAAGGCAGACCGTTAGGTTTTTGCCCATGCCTGTGTCTGTCTGTTACCAAATTATCTCATGAACCACTTGCTAATTTTTAATAAAACTCGCAGAAAGCAATCAATGGATATATGTCCACAACTAATTAGCTTTTGCAATCAGCTCGATTCAATATGGCTGCCACAGCTTATCGACTTTAGCCAACACAAAAATGGCTACAACTCAGTCGATTCTACAGATACTGACGTAAAATTTGGTGTGGAAGTAGCTGAAGCTGATCCCCAGCACATATTCTGAGCACTAACAGATTGCACAACATCTTTGTTTAAAAATTTGCCCATAACTATTGGGAATCGACTTTGATTTTAACAGAAAAACCTCATAAATAACTGGACAGATTTGTTTGATTCGTCATTTGACTGTGGGTGTACACCATAAACTGTTGTACAACAGTTGTGAAACTCTTGTATCTAATTCTGTACTTTTCACAGAGTTGTGTTCCTCCACAGCTGGAAGGCAACACAGAGAACTTTAACTCTAACAACAGAGAGAAAAGAAGGCCTCAGGCCATGATGTGAAGCTGAGCCACTGTCTCACTGCAGGTAGAAGAAGCGGGGGTGAATAATTCACCACTTTTCATCTTTCTGTGTCCCATCAGGTGCTGCAAATGTTGCTGTAAATGTTAAAGCAAAGACAAATGCACAACACCTGAAAAAAAAATCAACATATTTAAAAAGGTTTCAGCAAGAAGTAGTTGAAATATTTCTGTAACGTGTTTTGTCTTTTACAGCTTTTTCAATTCTGCTCATCACAAATGAAAAGAGCAAAGATGAAGAGAGAAACTAATTTGACCGTAAACGAAGCAAAACACATTAAAGACTCAGAGCTTATCTGAAATGACCCAAATTCAAATAAATTGGCCAAATCTCATAAATAAAAAAAAATTTCCTTTTTGAAACACAAAACCTGGTGATGCTTCTCTGATTTGATGACCTTTGAAAACCACAGCACAAAAACTGGCCATTATTAGTAATAATGACAAGAAATCTAAAAACTATATAATCTAAAAAAAAACAAAAACTGCTTACTGTAGAACGGTCATTTTTATTTACAAATTGAATATTTAATGGTAATCACACAAATGTCTGTTTTTATTAGGATTGCATGCAATAACTTTATATGTGGTGTGATATTCAGGTTTGTACTGGTGTTATTTTTTACTCAAAACCCTGTCATTATAGGGGATTTAAATCATATTCTTGTTTCCACTCGAACCAGTTACACTGTTGATATGTTGTCTGCTTTATTCCTGACATGTATTTTTACTTACCTGAAGCAGGTGTTGTGCATGTTCACCCCTCACAAGAGCTTGTTCCAAATTTAACCTGAATGAATTTATGCTCATAGTTCACTAAATTTGAAACTAAATTTCTAATACACACATTCTTTGTTGTGGCTGAATTCTCATGAAAGATGCTCTCATGCATACATTTTGCTGTTTTTGACGTCAGAAAGAAAAAAATAAAATCTCTAAAAAAAAAATGGCTCATTAAAGCTGTGTTACCATAATGGTGATTTTTCAGATCACCACAAAATGATCTACTTTACAACAATCCATGGTATTATTTAGGCACAAAATCTCCACGGACCTAAATAAAAGATATGTGTGTGCTGCCACGCGTACATGTGCGTTGGTCAACGAGAAATGTAATCAGTGCCACAATGTCTCAAAGTCTTACCCTAAGTTGGTGCTCCATCTCCTCCGCTCTTCTCTGCCTCCTGCAGATGTAGATCTGAGCTCACTCCGAGGCTGGACTCCTGGGATCACACACCGTATATAACTTGGCATGATCTTTCAGTTTTAATGATTAAGGCACGAGCCCTCAGTTTGAATAGTTTAGTTTAAAGCAAAGGGGAAGGGCAGGCACTTCATCAATAAAGGAATCAATATCAAAGATAGAAGTAGCTACATATGTATGTTTGTGTGTATTTGTGGGATTGGGTGTGTGTGTGTTACAGCCTGACTGCACGGCCCACACACAACAAACAACCCACCCTGCTCGATGGGAAATACTTTGACTTTTTTTCTGCGTTAAGTAGCTTAGATTTGTTCTAAATGTTTGTAGGTTTATAGCAGCTGTTTGTTTCCCGGATAAAATATTGTTGTTTGTTGCCATTATGAGCCACATTCAGCTAATCAGCCAAGCCACTCATGAATGCGCTCCTTGAATAAGTTTGTGCACACCGCCTGAATCAAGCCTGTCTCTCTGCTCAGTGTTTGGGAAAATGTACCTTTGTAGCTGTTTTTATACTTGGAGACCAATGTTATCAAGATAATATTTCAGCATTTGGAGCATTTGCATTGTTCTGCTACTGTTGAACCATTCAGCGTCTACATCTTTAGATGTTATTGTGTTTCCTCCTCCTTAATTTCCTGCTTTGTCTGTTTGCGTTTTCTCTGCCGCAAGCCTCCATACACTCTATGCATGTACACACACACACACACACACACACACACTTCCGTCAGTCTCTTGGAGCTCCACAGGAAACACCAAACTACTGCTCTGCAGCCAGCTGGTGCCTGCTGCTTTGGAGTCCAGGCTGACAGTCAGTAAAGCTTTACGAGGCTATTCTCAGCAGCTGCTGTTGTTACTGCTGATGACCCACTAGACCTGTGTTGTGGTATACTGATGTAGTTCAATATGCAGCGTGGGCCGTGTGGGCGTCACAACACTTGTTTAAACACTCACTTGCTCCAGCTCACTGAAACTCACCCTGTTTGCTGAATTTAGCTCTCCAGCTCTGTGTTTCACTGCGTAGCTGCTCTCTGTTATGCTGCATTGCATTTTTGAGCCCTGCTGTCACTTTTTTAACACACAATCACAATGGTTCATTTTAGTATTTCATGCAAGGATATGACTGTTGGCTCCCACATATGTCTTTTAAGCAAAAATCTTTTGTTTTTCTTTATTGTAAAAGTAGGATTTTTTTTTAAAAGAAACTTCATATAGTAACAGAAAATATATGTTTAGTTTTCCAGTCAGCAAGAGGTTCTGCTGAGGTGGATCTGACCATCACAGCCTGAAGCCATTCATTGCCTAAAACCACGCTGTAGGGGGATACAGGTTGAAGAAAGAGCGGAGTCAATTAGCCGGGAGCCACTGGAGCCCTAAAGGCACCACATTTTGCCCCGAGTAATTGTATTTGTCAGTTTGCCAGTATGGAAGAAAGATGAGGACAGAATGGTATATCTGACTAGTGTTATCCTCTTCCAGGTTTTATCGCCCCTCTTTTTACTTATAGGGATGTCTCAGTAGCTCACCTGAAGCTCCGGGTGCTCGCTGCTGCTGGTGCGGTTTCGGTTGTTTAATCTTGCACCTCTTGTTGGCTTTAAAGTTAATTTAAAACAAACTTGACTCAATAAGTTGATTACATTGAAGCCAATTACGAGTGTTTTGGAACAGAACTCGAACGCTGGGTAATGGAGCACAGCTTTTGGCTGCGAGGGACCTGAGGGGCTGTGGGTTGTTGTGAATGTAATTGCGTGGAACTAAACAATGGAGCCTCATCCACACAGGAAGCCTGTGGTTAGACCAGTGCAGCCCTCAGGTGTGTGTGTGTGAGTGTCTTCATTTCTACGTTTGTGTTCATGTACTGTGGATAAAATTTGTTTCATAAAAAATAATAGTGTAAATTAAAAACTTAGCTTTTCTTGAAGGAATGCATATTGACCAGAGTTTTAAACTAAGATTGTCTTGTGATCTTTTCTTATCTTATTCATTAAAATGGGTCCAGTGATTCATGAGATAGTTTGGCAGACAGACACATGCACACACACACACACAGACATGGGCAAAAACAAAATTGCTTTGCCTACTTGCTCAAGCTGACATGCAGTAAGGTTTATGACAGGTTGAGCAGTCTGCTGGCTCAGTGACAGAATGAGTGACTGCAGTGATTTAGCTGATATTATGAATATTGTGAATTGAAGAAGGCGTGGCATAAAGGTTTGGTTATCAGAAAAGCCACAGTTTTAACTGTGCAGCATATCAGGCCATCCTTTTTACAAGGTCCTGGTCATTTTGTGGACAATAGCAATAAAAGCCAACATTAATCACAGGATCTTCAGCATGGGTCTTTTTTGATGTTCAGTGTGAGAAAATGCAAGAATTCGTGTCGTGTGTGCTGTAGCGTGTAAAATAATGTTAATTGCAGATGCAAGACAACTTTCCTGCCTGAGGCCACATAGCAAAGATGTGAACTTAGCCTGAGGATTTTCTAAAGGCTGTTTCTGTTTTGCAGGCATACACACATGCAGCTTCACATGTGCTCTCTCTGTCTCTCACACACACACCTATAAACATGTTGTGTATACACAAGTTATGAGTCCTTCAGCTGCATCAAATTAGAAGAACTGTTAATATGGAGGTGGGATAACAGTCATGCCTATTTACACACTTCCATCTTGGTGATTCTCTCCTGTACACTCGACAACTTTAAAATGGAAAAGCTTTCAGCTCAACTCCAAATGTTTACTGAGGAAAGAGGATCATCCATCTGTGCTCTTTGTTTTGAAGCTTATGACCT
The DNA here is from genome assembly GCF_001649575.2 of Kryptolebias marmoratus. Classification (NCBI taxonomy): domain Eukaryota; kingdom Metazoa; phylum Chordata; class Actinopteri; order Cyprinodontiformes; family Rivulidae; genus Kryptolebias; species Kryptolebias marmoratus. The sequence goes on along the minus strand of NC_051437.1, from coordinate 15,472,177 downwards.
AATAGAAATGGGTTGCGCTCACGTCATTACAGTCTTACGTTTCTGCATGTGGCAGTTTGTGACTGCTACAGTAATGACTTCATTTAATTGTTCAGCTAAAACCACTCCGGAGGAAGAGAACAGATTTGTTTTTGTTTTTTTGCTTACTCACTGGGCGTACACTAAAACTGGACTTTAAATGAATGTTTTGGTCTCTGTTAACTCCAGTTAGCAGAATGCTCTGTGAGTGGAAGTTAAAAAAAAAAAAATCATTTGTTTTCCCAGGATCCCTTTGAGTGAGCCAAAAATTCTCGGCTGGTTTTATGTCTCTGGCTAATAGGAAGTGTTCTTTGAAAAGGCTTTAAGTAATTACCCCAATGTTTTTATGTAAATAAGAAAAAGAGCACGCTAGTTTTCATTAGGTATGAGCGGTAATGAAATTCTGACAGCATAATAACCTTGACAAAAAACACCACAGTTTCATGGTTTTATGATATTAACACATAAATTTTTAAATGCATTCCACGATTTATTTTCTTTTATTTAAAAACAAAAATGCAATTACTATTTTTTTCGTTTCCTAATTAATATCAAATATCGCACAGCACCTATTATAGTATAGTATAGTATAGTATAGTATTGTATAAAATAAATATGTATTTGTAGTTATTTTTATTTTTAAAAATAGAGGCTGACAGAACATAAGTAAACATGTTGACAGCCACTCTGTTTAAATCAGTGGCAGCTTTTCTTGCACTTAGGACAGATTTTATATTAATATGATGAGCTTTTTTATTTCTAACATTTTTATTTACAATGATCTTTTAGGATCAAGGACGAAATTTTTATTTAAATACAACTATTGAGAATAAATTTAAATATGTATTTAAATTTAAACAGCTTTAGCTAAAACACAAGAGTCAACAAGCTGTTTTAGTTATATTTATTCACAACTATAGTTTATTTATAATTCTGGAATAATTAAGCTTATTATGCAGAATATTACCTCTTCTCTGCTGTTGCTTCTGTAAAGTAGTGTTAAGAGTCTGACAAGCTGTCGTTAGTAATTAAACACATGAGTTATGAATCACAGTAGTGAGCATATTTCACCTACTAACATGCTAACGCTTGTAGCTTGTTGCAAATATTTGTTTTAAAACAGTATCACCTTGAAAAGAGATACAGGTGTTGCTTCTCTGGTAGATAAGCTATGACTGACTAGGTTATCCACAGGATAAACTGAGCGACCAACCACTAATGTCTTTTTTAAACAGCATAAGAGTTTAGAGGAATTCCTCCCTCAGCTATTGAATGACAAGTCAGTGCAACAGGTAGGAGACAGAGAGCGCTGCTCGGTCCTTTATGTGACCAAAAGGGGAAACAAGAAAAAAACATTTTGTCTCTCGTATCTTACTAAAAGGCATTTAAACTGTAGAAATGGTGAGGAATGGCATTTTGTTCTGTTTTGGGGATTTTGGTTGATGTTTAGATTCTCTATCATCTTTGTCCTCAATGACAAACTGTATTTTCTCTGAAACGCCAGTGAGGTGAATCTTATGTTTGGTATTTCGACGCAGGTATATTTCATATACGTGTGATTCTGTGTGAATTTTAGTGCTATCATCTTACATTTCCTTCCTGGTAGTTGTGAAATGTTTTCGTGTCATGTTGACAGATCAATTGGACTCAAGATACACAGACAGCTCCCTGGAAGGAATGCCAAGCTCAGAAACTACACATTAGCCCTTGTGCCTACATCTGCAAATATCTAGATGTGTTGTGTGTTTGTGTGTGTCTTTCTGTGAGGTTTTTTTTTTTTGCATGTGCATCTTACTCCACCTCTGTGTATACGCTAACGTGGAGAAGCCAGGTCTGCTGCGAGCGTTAACAGTGCTAAAAATAGCATGCTGTTTTTCCTCTCTCCTTTCCACATTAGTGTTGATGAGGGTTTGGGGAGAGGTGCAATGTCAGTATCTTAAGCTAAGGGCATAGTTGCTTTTTGTTGTGTTGTGAATGCTATGGACTCCACATAGGATGCTCTAGGAGTAGACCTTTTTTATTCTTTTTCTTTCTTTTGTGATATAAGTATAAACAGTATGATCATCCTTGCTTTACATTTGTTTGCATTTGGATACAGGATGAACCCTTTCTAATCTGTCCTCTTGCTAGAATTAACCAACTTTTCTGTGAAGATGAGGCATTCGTGTGGATAAAACAAGAAAAGGAAATAGTCAAAGGTGAAGAAGGAAAGCACCAGGTGTAAAGGAAAGAAACATGTTCATCCTAAGCTGGTCAAGGGGAGAATGAGCTGGTAAGAGGCCAGAGACTGGCTGGCACACCAGCTGCTTGGGTGCATGGATGGTGATGATTGGAGTAAAAGGCAAGAACAGCCAGATGGAGAGGGCAAAGAACAGGGCAGAGCGAGCGAAGGAGAAGACCAGCCACGCCGGCTGTCAGGCAATCTGCGCGAGCTTCATACAGGTGTGCTGAGACATTTAAATACTTCTGGGAGGACGTGAGTTGGCCTGAGAGAATACAAGACAGTCACGGATGAGGAAATGCAACAAAGCCTGGTGTGTGTACACGTCTCTGTTGGCATCTGTTGTGTCTACAGGGCAAATGTAACTTATTATAGAAGCTTCCCTTTCTCCTTGAACCTATCCATCTTTGCAGGATGGAAAAGGGCTTTCAGAATCACTTAAAAGTGCAACATGTCCACAAAGATGGTGATATACTGTACAAGAAGTCTTTTGCCTCTCAAAGTGTGTTTGAACTGATGCCAAACAGGGATCCAAGCCAAAGAAAGAAGAGTTTAATATGGAGCATGTCTTAAAAGGAAGGTAAAGGAGCTTCTCATTTGCTCACAGAGAGTGGCAGAGGTTAATGTGGTCCCTTTAAACGGACATAGGGTCTGTTAAGAGGCAGTCAAAGTGGCAGGAAACTGAATAAGTCATCAAATAAAGCCCACTGTGGAAAAAAGATTGTTTATTTCATCATAAATTGTCCTTAAATTGTCACACAACTATTTATCAATAAATTACATTGTCTAATATTTATCAAAGGTGTAACTTGTGTCTAGAGACATCCTTCCTCTTTTAAAGCTGACAAATTTTGTGAGCATATGTGAGTTTTGTAACATATAAAACACTAATGAGTTTAGGCAGAAATACAGCAATGTTTGTTTCTGGGTCCAATGAGGAAATAAGGAAAACCATGAAAAAAGCACAATCTGCCTTGTGACTGCCTTCTTTTAAAAAGCTCTTGTAAATGCAGTGAATGTGGTTTGCACATGTCTATAAGGACATCGGAGGGACAGAAGGTTACACAGCCTGATAGATTGGCGGCATTAGAGAGGACTGTCTGAGGATTAGTATTAGTCGTGTTATCACTGATGTGTGATGGAAATTATTTGTGATGTCTGGATTCCCTCATCTTCCATCTTTCTCAGGTGATTCTATTGTGGTACAGAGGATTTACACAATCATTATTCCTAATGTATGTCCTTGCATCTGTCTGTATTTGTGTTATGAGTAGAAGCACCATTAAGTATATTTGTAACATTTTTAGGCTTTGTGTGAGTACATATAATGCAGCACAAACTCCAATCTGAAAGCCTGTTTCCATCAAAAAGGGGCACGTTTCATTTGTCTTTTATTCATTGCCATGGTTACTAATTGGCTTATGGTGCATGTTAACAGCCATCCTTTTTATATCGGCCTTTGCTCTCGATGTGGAATGCATAGCTTTTTCTGTCCTGCGGGTTAATCCCCAGCAGTCCAACAGAGAGTCACTTTTTCAGCCACTCTTCCTTTGAAGATTATTTTTGTGTTTGACCTTGAGGAAAAACTGACCTTTCTGAAATTAAAATTTAATAGCGCCGGCATGTAGCCTGCCCTCCTTTCTGCTCTTCCGCCCACCGACTGCTCTTTGCCTTTGGCTCACACACATACACACACTCACACACTCACACACACTCGCTCAAACACACACGCGCACACACTCCCAGATCAGTCAAGACATATTCAGACAGAATCAATACATGAAATGTAAGAGCAGCTCAGCTCAAGCGCCTGGTCCTTTTTAAGCTTCACTACATCAGAAGACCTCACCTGACACTCTGGTCACTATTTTGACAGGTGTTACTGCTCAGTCACCGGTGCTTTTCCAAAACTTACACGTTTCTATTTATTTGCAGTTTAAAGAAATATCGTCTGGTGTGTTTTCTGCATCCAGTAAAGCCAAAATGTGTGCCACTGTGTGAGAGCAGTTAAGACAGAGTGAGCTTGATGTTGCTAAAAGCAAAGCGGGGATTGCGGCATGCGACTGAATGCATACCCCTACGCACAGATGCCTCCTCCTCATCTATTCTTCACAGCCTGCTACACAGATTTGCCCCAAGTGCCTTGTAACTGATTCATGAGCAGATTATTTTTAAAGAAAATACTTTAATTGTATAATTCCCAAACCTAGGTAACTTTTATGCTCAAGCTGCATTTTTTTTTGTCACTGCAATATGAATGTGCACAATGTCAATATTGCCAAGGACTGTTTGAACTGCAATAAATCATAGGCTATTGTATTCCAAGTGACATGCTTTCATGCTCTGTATCCCAATAATACATCTGGCCTTGATGATCACACCTGCTTTAAAGGACTGTGGCTGGAATGCTACGGCATACAGAAAGTGTTGGGAGTGCTGAGATCATGTAAGAGAAAGAGAGGAAAGAGAAAAATGTAGGTTTATCACAACCGTTACTGTAATCACAATATTTAACAAGGATATTGGAATTGAATGCTTTTCTAAGATCAAGCAGCCCTACTTTACGCTGTAAATAGATTTCATGTTGTTTATTAATGACTTGTTTATGAATGACATTTGTAAATTTGAAGCTTGAATCCCATTTTCAGTAAAGGTTAGAACATTTTCTAAAATAAAAACAAAGATTTAAATTCATACTTTACTAATTTGGTAGAACATTTGTCTTACAGACAAAAGCACAAATGAATGCTTTTCAACTTGATATTAGAAATATGTATTTCTCTTTTAACAAAAACAGATGAACCTAGAAATTATGTCTTTAACTACATAATGTTGTTTATTTCTAATCTATGTTGTAGATCCAATTATAGTTTGACTTTGCATTCTGTGTTCAGGTTATAGGAGCAATAGTAACTATAATACCTACAATCTTCTGGTAAAAGCATGGCAACTTTAGGCTCACAAAGTGAGAAACACCCATGCATGTTGACACTTCCTAAAGATGTATAATTATCTGTTAAGTTTTTCATGTGCTTAAGATATTTGTGTGGCAGTTAACCCAAACAACACGTGCTCACATGGTGACATAGTTTTAGTTAAGTCTACCCTCCGGAGTTGTTGTAACACAAAACCAGCCCTCATTACATCTCAGGATTACATGACCTGTTAAATCAAGTGCCATAACCTAACCTGGCAACCCAATACTACATGCACACCCACCTATCTAGGTACTGCCACTGACCTGCACAGTCAAAGATCAAATAACTGTGCATGATTAACACATTAACCTACATATTTGATTTGATGAGGAGAGCCAGTGATCGAAGAGTAGAGTTGCAGTGAGGGATGAGTCCAACTTGGATATAGGCTTACAGAGAGAACCAGGATGTAACTTGGCCCGTCTCTAAAGGACCAGCATTTCAGTTCAAATTTAGTAGAGGTGATGAATTAGTGATGCTTTTGAAAGCCCCAGACGAGTGGAAAATGGGCACTGGTCGGTAAATAAACACGGGGTGGTTACATCTTTGCATGAGTGAATAAATGTAAAAATATGTGCTGTGCTGTGTAGTGCATACTAAACTGCTGGTAGCAGGTAAAATTGAAGTTATTATGGGTTTACCAGAAAACTGGATTCGACCGAGATGAGCGATTCTACTCACTTTACCCACTTTACCTGTTAGTGGGCCTAATGTTGGGGCTGGTTAGTGTACATTCACATTGACAGATAGCAACTTTTTCACCCACACATCCAAACAAAAACACCTACACGTGCACCGCCTCCACCTGTCTGTGCTGTATTGTTGACTTCCTGTGCTGTTGTTGAGTCATCTGCACAGCTGGAGCATACACACTTATGGGCAAACTCGCATACACACAGGTGACAAATTCCAATAAAGCTCAGAGCAGTTTTCCAGACTGTCTGACATTTGGACTATGCCCAGGGGGGTGTTTCTGCACATCCTTTCCACCCCAGCAAAGAGGCATGTCACTGGGCCTCCTCTCTCCCGCAGGTAGCCTACCTGGAGCTTGCCTGTTATCTGTCTGCCTCCTGTGCCTGAAGCTTTCCCTCGACTGCCCAGGGTGCTCCCTCTGTTGAGTCTCTCTCTCACACACACATATGCCATACACACATGCCAGTCTCGTCGTGCAGTGAAATAGGACAGGAGGCTGAGCTGGAGACACCTCTCCTGAGTCTCAATGATGCCCTAGTTTCTCCTGCAACCTACTTTTCTCCACTTACACTGGCATCCAGACAGCTACCTTCATCCGCACACACTGATCCATGCTGACAAGCTGACCGTTGTTAGCTACTCCCTGTGTTAGTTTGGGCTCACTGTTTCTGTTAGAGAGACAGCGCTTTTCAGCTGATGACTGTAATCTGACAGTTTTCAGCTTGATCAGCCATGACTGGTGACTGGCTCTCTCTCAGATATGTCTGCTTGTGTGCCAGTCAAATGGACACACATTAGCCACAGGGTGGATTACATCATATGTATGTCTGAACAGTAGTACAGACGCTAATGTCAGAAATTGTATGTAACATAATATTAAAGTTTTCATTGTGAATTTGGAAGACAAAATGTGTTAGAATGATTTTGTCAAATTGATATCTCAGATAATTTGAAATGGGACTCTGTGGAAACATTATGGACAAATAATATCTTACCTGTTGTAGATAGCAAAATAAACTACAATGGAAAAACTTAGCTTCTCACAAGAAAAGAAGAAAAGACGGCCATGACCATTACACTAATAACCAAAATGTGTCCATTTTGAATATTAAAAAACAAGTTAACTTGTTAACTTCACACCATCATTTATAAACTTTTATATTGCTGTTAATTTTGCATTATATGGTTATTTACATAGAATTCTATGGTTATTTGCAGCGGCTAGCAGTAACACCTCCAATGCCTAGGCCGCTTCTAGCAGAAATATTATAATATTTCTGTTGCAACAATCATTTAATGCATAACTGATAGTGGTGTAAAGGTTTGTAAAGTAGCATTTGCATAAACTTTGATGAAATTTTTAGGATTGATTTTATTTTAAAATGTCTGCAATCCACTTTGGTTCTGGTCCTGCCCAAACTGGCCATCAACTCATCAATCCTGTCCAAATTAAATTCTGTTTCTCCAAGCTGGTGTTGTTCTACAACAGGTAAGATAGTATTTGTCCATATCCTTTTCATAGAACCTTACTTCAAAAGTGCCAAACTATCCCTTTAATTGTCTGCATCACATACAGGTGTGTGCATACAAAGAAGCAGGACTACAAAGTAGCCATTTTCTGTGATGCATAAAATATACCGCTCCTGCTTTACACGATTCAGAGATTAATTTTTCAGTGCAATGGTTAAACAATTTAAACAAGACAAACTACACCTCTGTCCAACTTCATTAGGGAAGACAATAAGCCACAACTTTATTGTCATGAACAAGGAATCGTCCTACAATCTATCACTGGACTCGTTGTGTAGCCAGCTGTGAGTGAAGTGCATGAGCCGCATTTACAAAATGCAGCATGTAAAAAAGCTGCAGCTTTGCCATCTGTCATCCTAAAATGAGATGTATTGCATTTTGTTTTTAGTTAGCTTTTAAAATTAAGATTTAGATGTGAATGAGAGAGGGTTCTGTAAACTGTTGCGTTTTTGGAGCATCATTTTATATAGTTTATTTGCATTTGTCAGCATTTTACCATCAGCTTTCTGGGCCATAATTGTTTTTTGTCTTTAATAGCTGAATAGCTTTTGACCAAACATTCTCTGGTTTCTCTTTACCTATTTTTTTTTTCTATTCATGGATGAACATGTCAAGTTGAGATTACATCTTGTTATTCTGAACAGCTCATTGACCAGCTCAAAGAGGATTTAGAGACACCAGCCAGCTCTTGTTAGCTGCATTGACCGGCCCTTCATCAGACTTGGTCATAGATCAGTACAGTCGATGCCGCTGCTGCAGCGGACACTGATGAGAAGAGCCATGTTGGCTGCGTTCACAGTCAATAAGTCAGGCGGTGGAAAACAATGTGTGATAAGCCCTGCCTGTTGCGGGCCAATATTCTTGGCCACAGATAAACAATCTGACAGAAAACTTTGATTCAAGGAGGGATGAGCAGCAAATTATGTGTATCACCATCCATATCCACTGTCAGGGATAAAAAGAAATATCGCTTTAGTGGGCTATTCCTCCATTTTGGTCTTTTTGTTCTCTCTGCTTTCAACTCTGCAAACAATACTTTAAAAGCGTTGAGCTCAATCTGTTGCTCTCAGAAACTCATCAAGTATAAATTACACTCGAATCAAATGGCTTGAATGTTTTTCCTTGATAATTGGTATTCAATGCCACAAATATGCTTTGCTACCACTAATGGGTAATGCAGCCCAAGCTCTAATGTAACCTGCCGTTGATGTTAATGTAACCCTTTTAACTGCAGTGACATTGGTGCTCTGTATGCTGCGCAGCATTGCAGAACTCACAGGGTACCCATGACAACAGGAAACATCAAAGAACCGAGAAGAAGAGCTGGCTTCGATGTTAAAAGGAGGACAGATGGAAAAAGTCATGTGTTTTCATGAAAAAGGCTGTTAAGATTATTGTCAAATTACTTTGACACCAATATGGAAAAGAAGACCCATTCATGGAGCCTACGTGGGTCATTTGCATCAAACTGTTTCACTCAACCTGTTTAACTGATTGAATCGGCAGCTTGTTCAGTACAAGTCTGCAGCATTGAAATTCCCTCCACCTGTCATAAGGGACCAAGGGCACAAACAGTTGACTAAAGCTTAATTAATTTTCAGCGCCTTTAGAGAAAAGTTCAGTTGTTCAATATTTAAGTCAATCATTGTAGACTGGTTCCTCCACTAGGGCTTCTGGGAGGGTTCTTTATATTGACTCTGCTGGCACATTTGGCTTCATATTGACATGCTGATATTAAATTAGGTTGTTGAATTGAGGATGTGGCTCTACGGTGGAAAGCTGAGGCGAGGGGGTAGGGAAAAAGTGAGGAAAATTGTATCACCATTGAGTTTTATGCTATTGTGTTGCAGTCGCATGCAGTGCCAGAAATGAAAAATAGCAACACCTGTTGACATTAACTACTGTTCATGTGTGTGGGGGGGGGGGGCTGCAGACACACACACAAACACACTTGTTCAAATAAATCCAAACAAGCGCACAGAGGTGCATATTGATGTGTGTGTTGCCATCCTCTACAAACTGAAAAAACACTCAAAACCTACAGTCCCCTTGACAGGTTGACAAGAGGAATTCTTACAAAGTTACACAAATGCAATCACTGATCTGAATGAAGCAAAGTAGGTCTGAAATGTGAGAAGTACCTTAAATAAATATCTTTCTGTTTTTCTATCAATGTATCCCTCCTCCTGTGTTATTTGGTGTTTGCCTCCGTAGAGGAGTCACCTTCCTTTTCTTTTGTTTCCACATTTTCAATCTCCGTCTTTAATGTATTTTTTAGCTTTTGTTCCGGCTCCTCCTTCTCCTTGATCCTTGTGTGAAATCTGCTCTGGGACCAGCCTTTTGGCCACCTTGCTCCTCTGACTGTAGGTTTCTTGTAATGTGAAGATGACCCCTGAACTCCGAGGCTCTAACCTTTTTTTTTCATTCCACTCAGCTCCAACCTTGTCTCACCACACAATGTTTCTTCCTTTTTCCTCTCTGAATATCAGCACCATCTGGGACAAAGTACAGCAAGGCCATAGAAGGAGAGGAGGGAAATTGGGAACATGTTTAGACCAGATGCTGTAGCAATATAGTTCTAAATTTATGCTTGATACTGAGGCAGAGCATTTCGCACCAGTCTATGGATGTGCTGTTGTTTTTCAGACAAGCTGTTTTGCTAAAATGAGCAAATTCTTTCCAGAAAATTTAAAAGATTGGATGCATCTAAAAATATTTTTGTTACAGACTTTGGTTTTAAACTGTAAGCCTTCAACTCTTTAGCCTAGTGGATGCATCTCAAAGAAGAATGGTGTGTTGCTGAATGATGTTTATGTATTTATACCAAAACGTTCATTATTTTATGTCCCTGAGTCCATCAAATCATTTAAACTACTCAAACTACTCAAACATCTTTTAAAGAAATGTGTGTCCAGCTTAGTGTTTAAATTAAGAAAGGTATCAGTAAAAAGCTGTGAGTCTTTCAGCCTGCTATCTTGTCTCAACAATTTTTAGATGGATCCTATAATTCCTTTTTGATCAAAATAACATAAAATACAGCCAAATTCTTTGTACAGTTTTGATGTTAATCTATTTTCCAACACATTCATTTAGTGGTAAATCCTAATTATTCTTTACTTTTGTGAACTTCCACAGGAGGCTTTTTATGCTCATTAATGTTAAAGTGACCAAACTAAAAAGTAAAAACGAGTGAACATACACACACCCAATAAAGCTCCCATTGAACAATTTTATTAGTTGGTGAAGCTACTGCCCTTCCTCAGACTAACAAAATCAGTCACCATCTTTAATAACTCATAAATAATTTCCCTGAAAAAACACCAGCCTAAAAGTTTATAGAAACATAAAAAATACAAACAATTACAAAACAATAAACATGGATAAAAAACAATACAGTGTAAAATACAATATGTCCTCATTTATCAATAACCTGTCAAAGAATCAGGTTGTAAATGATCATAATAAGTTAAGTTAAAGAGTTATTCCATTCCTTTTGCTGTCCTTGTTTATAACCATGTTGCTTGTATTTTCTTTTCTTTTTTTTACATAAAACCCAACATTTTGTCTTTATATACTTTTATTTTGCTTTCAAGTGTAGGGACTCGAGGATATGGAGAACAGTTTGTGGAAGCAGGGTTCTTAAAGCTCGTGTCTTTTCTGAGTTACAAGGAACCTCAAACTTCTGATGTTTAGAGCTAAGTTAGGTCTAAAGTAGGTAAATTTCTTTTAGAATAGAATTTCAAGCCAAAAAAAGTGTTCAATTTCAAAGATAACATAAGAATCTAATTTTTCCATTCAGTTTCATAATATTGTTCATGATTCAGAGCATGTGTGTCATCCCAGACTTTTATCATTTTAGCCAGTCAGTTGTTGCAGAAAATCGCTGAAACTGATGGGAAACAGCAACAGTGACATAGAGAAGATGCATATGAGCACCAAAACTCTAATTGCTAAATCCATCAGCATGCAAGCACAAAGCTGGGCAGAGTCTCATTTATTTTAAATGTATTTCATATCCTGTGAGTAATAGCTTTCCTTATCTATCATCTAATGTATTGTTTGGCCCTCTGTTGTAGCTTCTGTTATTGCTGTGTAATTTCTTTTTTCTTACCTCTCCTCATCTTTTTCTTATCTGACTATAATCTCACACACAGTTAGACTAATACAACAGTGCCTTACCCACCTTGTGAGTTTGATAACAGAGTAAAGGATGTCCCACCTGTCTGTTTAAATTCCATTTTGTTGTTTCCCTGCATCCAATGAAGGAGATCCATCTCCAAGTTCAAACATTTCTCCTGAGATTCAGGTTCACACTTAGGGTCGTTAGTTTTTGTTTGAAGCTTAATTGAACCACATATCAAGATAATTGTGCCTCAGCTCCTCGACCTCCCACCTCCTTACCTTAGCCACATGGGCACACTGCTCAGCATACTCACCGCTTCAGAGATAAACAGGTTCCTTTTTCAATTATCGACCAACATAACAGGTTTTATCTATACAGCCATTTCTTTAAGCTCTCCAGAGCTTTAAAGTATTTTTCTGGTTGATATGCCCACATGAAAAGCATGTACACAACCACTCACACTGAAACTCATTACATTCCAGTGATATGCATTCAAGACAAAAATGTGTTAATAGCAGGAGTGTTTATGGTTTGTGCAGGCAGTCAGTGGTGCAAGCTTTGGGGACTCCTCGTATCTCATAAGTAATTCATATTTAAATGTTGTTCTGCTCAACTCTTCTGGTAATTGTGTTTGAACTTCTTTGTTTTGCTTGGAAGTGGATTCACTGATGCGTTCCGTTGAAAACAGTCTGCTAATCGCTTATTGCAAAGGCAGGCACATACACGGTTGCACACAATTATCCGTGCACACATTTCCTCATACAAAATGAGCAAAGGTTGTGTCAGTGCTCTGTTATTCAGTAACATCCTGCTAAATAAATGGACTTACAATGCGTAGAGTAGATCTGTGAGGGATGTTTAAAGTCACAGTGTCCAGGAAAGTGAGTCAAAACATTGTTTTAAGGAGTAGAACCAAAAATAAACCTGTACAAGTTAATGGAGGCTGCAAATTTTGGTCAGTTCAGTTCTCAATATTTCATGACATTGGATAGTTAAATATTGCTATTTAAAAAAGTAGCCTTGTGATTTTCTAATGAAATTAAACAGTTTGCTTTTATTGTTTGTTTGTTTAGTCACATTTGTAGTCTGCAATGTGTCATGTGGCTTCCGGAGCCCCCAGAGCTGGTAACGTGAACATCCTATTGCCTTGTAAAGCCACGGATAGCTGCAGTCCAGGTTGTGCAAGTTCACGCTTCACAGGAACTGGTTCGAAGTTCAGTTCACTCAGACTAAAAAAAAAATTGATTTATATTCATAGTTTGTTTGAAAGTTCTGAACTAAGTACACAGTTCCAAATTGAACAAGTTCACATTCATTTATCAGATTTTCAAAAAAAAAATTGTCTACTTAAAAAAATGTTCAATACTGGTATATCTACTTGAAGTGTGGCTATGTGATAAGTAGCATCCATTGCATCACTATGTCACATGTTCATTTTGTTTTCTGTCTTTTTTCTCTCTCTCTGCACCTAAACATGGCTGGTTTCTTTAAATAATCTGTTTTTAATGTTATTTTTCTGTTTGTTGTACGACAGTAATGAGTCTGAGGGTGTAACCAAAAAGTACCATGTTAAGACCATGTTTTCATCACTTCTAAAGCACTGTGGGGTTGATAATCAGCTCTAATAAAATCCTGAGTTCTTCTAAGCCCAACATCATCTGAAAATAACTCAATATATGTAAGTCAAAGACAACAATTTCTACAGTTCTTGCATGTGCAGAGATCAGTCAGAAAGAAAAAGGCAGAATGTCTCAGAGTTTTTCATTTTTCTTTCGAACCTTTGTGCTGAAATCTGTATCCACTTGTAGCAGAAATACTCCCTCACTGAGTGGCTATTAGTTTAGGCCTTTAGTTGTTATAGTTGTGTTTAAAGTGATGAAGAAAAGTTGTGCATTTTATTAATAAAGTATCTCCACTTATTAGTACACAGATTTGTAACACCTGGATTCTCTATTTAGGAGGAAAATTCAATGCATGACTGCATGAAGTCACAAAAAATTTTGTACTCACTCTCAAAAAGACCATTGTTTATGGTGTCCCACACACGGCTTACGTTCAAACAGACCTTTTTAGAGACTGAATAAGACTTTTAATCTTGGCTCAATCACATTCATTTTAAAACCTATACTTCTTTTTTCCGGTACCTTTTATAGGTGCTGGTATTTGCCCTCAGTCTGTCAAAGAACTTTTTTGTAGTACTTCCAGCTGCAGTAGACCTCTCCAAGAACACACTGCCTGGTTCGATATCTGACACAAATACTCAGAAAACAAAAGCTATACTTTCCTCACAGTTATGTCTATAAAATAAACCTCATGGCTGTTAGAAGTCAATGATGGCATGGACCCCTGCAAGATACCAAAGTCAGTCACAGTGTTGCAAACTGTGTGTGTGTGTTACAAAAAGATGGTGGCGATCCCTCAGTGTGAGTCAGTGTATGGTCGGTTGCGAAGTGAGTGATGATAATGACCTTTCCTCTCCCTGCCATGGAGAATGAGAATAATTTTCTTTACTTTATCAATTTTTTTTTCCTCCCATTTTCTTCTCATCACTTGATAAATGTAAATGAGAAAATAACCTAAATGACCTCCTGAGTCTTTTGTCTGTTTATATTTTATACCAAAAAGTGTTTTTCTTTTTTATGATTATTATTATTGTTCACACAAAACTGTACCCTGGTTGACTTATTTAGACAAAATTCTGCAAAATATTGTGTAATTTCTTTTTTTCTTGAACTAAAATGTGACACTCTGTTGCTGTTGAGCACAGATGGCTATTTATTTTATTCTCAACAAGACCTGGATCAGCAACAAACTGTAAAAGCATTTTGTTGCTTTCATTAGGAGTTTAAGCTGTTCACATTTGTATAAACAGTCATCCAGAAATTAAAGACTTTTACTGTAGACTGCCCCACACAGGGAGTCATGTGAGCTAAAACGCTGTCATTCGGTGTCTGTTTTTCTCATGATACCTGCAGCAATAAGCCTTTTGTAGTTGTTTTATTTGAATACAATGGTTCATTTCAGCCTCACAGTATCTCACAGGCTCCAATGACCCACGTTTAGTACAACAAACCCAAAAGATTACTGCAGCTCTTTCTTCCTGCAGACAAAACAGGTGGCAGGATGGAGTGACTGACAGTTAATGTATTGAAGAAGTTATCAGTGAGGCCACAACGGCAGCTGCCAGCAACATTTATCTGTCATTTCCACCGAGCGCATTTTAGATTTCAGCTGTTGGCATGGTTTCACCATACCCAGGTTGCTATTGTGCAGTTGTTGGAAACAAGGTCATTGCTGCAATTAACATGCTATTCAAAGAGCGGCTTTTCACACATAGGCTGTAGCTTTCACTAAATTCAAGCATCAATGTTTAATATTTTTGTGTATTGCCTTGTCAGAAAGTCAGCATTTGTTCAGCGTGAATTTAGATTACTTGTGATGAGGCATTTCTGTTAAGAATAAAAGTATATTTAAAAACAACAAAAGCCTTTCATTTTCTAATGCTATTTTGAACATTCTTGATTTTTTTTACCCAGTACACTCATTAAGTACTCTTTTGTTTTTGTCATTAAAACTTCCAGTCTCCACAAATCTGAATCACAATCAGTTTATATCTGTTTTGAAGTATCTCTAAAGAGTGATAAGATTGTTATCCCCCTACCGTTCCTCATTAAGCCACAGTAAAATGTCCTTTAAGGCTTATTTAACCAAACTTTGTTGACCCTTTGATAATCAGCACTGACTCAGTATGAATTTCAGCCTTTCTGTCGACTCATTTCTTCCTCACTGTACTCTTCCACTCTCCCCCTGTCTTTGGGTCTAACCATCTGCCTCACTACCTGTTGTTCCTCTGCCTCATCCTTATTTTTTGCTGTCCTGTGGTGACATTTGTGGGAGTTATTATAGATGTCTGGCTCGTTCCTGAGAAGCCATACCTCATCAGTGTTACTTTCATTTGACTGATTGTCCAGGAAATGTCAGGCAGCAGTACAGATGAACTGAAGGTTGAGGGTTAAAGGCCTGGGGAGACATTTTTTTACTCTGTTGAACTCAAAACAGCTAAGATTCATTGGCCTGCAACAGGTTTCTCCTCCCAGAAATGGAGCTGCATTATTGCTATAATCCTGAAAGGCATAATTATTTATAATACTTGTCATAACACAAGCATTATGAAACATAAAGCTGTTAATGATGGAGCAGAACTGTGAACATTTAGAGGTTCACATTTGTATGTTTTTTTAATCAATACAATAATATTAAATATTAGCAGATCAAGGTAGGATTAAATTGCATGTCACACACAGAAACTGACTTTGACGCAGCACAGACTGAAAGGGAAATATTTGTTTTGTTCAAATAGGATGATCGATTGCTTTCAAGTCACTATCTACAAACTCATTTAAATTCACTCTCCCCCATTCATGTCATGGATTTATTACATAAAAGGATGTTATCGGAAACCATTTAGAACGTGCTTCTTTCTTCAGAAATCATTTAAGGCTGGAAACCACTATTGGAAGTCATGGTGCAGAAAAATCTGAGCTGTCCGTGGTGCTGAAATATATACTCAGTAATACAGGATTCTTCCCCCCTCCTTAATTTATGTTATATTTTGCAGGATAGTTGGCGAACTCTTAACTAATAGTGAAATTAAGCTCAAAATATAAAAGGCACAAAACCTAGCTAGCTGAAGAAGACTACACCAGTGGGTGAACGCTTTAGGTTTTAGAGTGGTCATTTGTAAGCTACAGAACTAGCAGTTTTCTGTCCATCTGGAAATCACTTAAAAGGAAAGGTCCAAATAGCTCAGTTAATTTTACTGCTGAGTGAAGTGAGTGAACTGGGACTACAATATGTTGTAGGCTGTTATGTTCCAAGTGCCAATTTGGACTCTAACTGACCTCGATGTCTACACCTGATTTAGATGTTAGTGGCTGAGATGCTAAAGCACATGAAGAGTTTTGGGAGAATCATGATGAAAAGAGAGAAGAAGAAGACAGATGCGTTTATCGCAATTGGTTTTTTTATCCAAGAAAAAAAGCCAAGAATCATGAGAGTTGTTCTGCAAATGAAGTCAACTCCCAAAATATAAAATGTTCTGTGTTCCTCTCTTTGCCCTCAGTTTCTCTTTTTAATGGCAAACTCCTAACATAAAAATATCAATTTGAAACTACTTTGAGCACAAATACAAAAGCAAATGATGCTTTCACAGAGTGAGACATGTCCCAGCTGTAAATATGTATTTTATTCCTGTTAGTTTCAGATCAGTTTGGCTTCTGGAGCGGCAGAATCAAACTCTCATTGCTCTAATCATTTTGCTTGTACTTAATCATTGTTCCTGTCACATTTCTGCCATGTATTGATCAGTTCTGCCTTGACCAAACATTATGACAAAACTATTTCTGTTAAGACCGTTCATCACACAAATCTTCCTAATAGCACTTCATCCTCCTCAGTAATCCTCTATCTATCTCTAATAGACTTTATAAATTTAACATGCAGAGACCTGGCACTCGTGTGATGGAATGTGAGAACCCTGACCAAAAACTGACCTCCTCACCTGAACGGACTGCTTATATGTGGGATTTGCACATACAAACTGTTACTGTGTACGGTCTAAAACAAAATGAGTTTGGGGTGTTTGAGCACTTGTGTGACTGAGGGAGGGAAGAAGGATCGACAGAGGCAGATGGAGAAATTAAAAAAAAAAAAAAAAAAACTTCTGTCATTACGTCTCCTGAGAAAGTCTCCTCTTCCTCCAGTGAGCTTCTTCTTGATGTTTATCCGCCTTCTTCCTCTCTGAGAGACATCTTGCACAGACAGGAACTGTGCCTGGATTCAGACGGGAAGAAATTACATCTAACCTCTCTTATCACGTGCATGCAACCGTGGGTTCATCCTAACGCTTCTTAGTGCAGCTTTTTCTGTCTTTAATGTGTGCAAACCCAGCTTTATTTCTGCGCCACAGTGACTCAGAGATGGTATCATCAGAGACAGGCCAGCTTGACTAAATGGGAGCGGCAAATTGACTGTAGCATTAGCCGAGAAAGGCCTCTATCAGATGCTCTGATAGGATCCCATTAAAGAAAGCTTGCAGATGAATATGATTAGCTTTTCGTTCCTCCTAATGGAAACATGTTCTGAAGAGGAAAGGAGATGAAATGTTTTGTAGTGAAAGGACCTTTTTACCACTGATGGGATTGTTATAGCCTAATTTGGGTAGAAAGGCCATTAAAGTTCTTGGGAGGGACGATGAATGTTTTCTGTAAATATGCTCTCATTTATGGCTCCGGACCAGTGGTTCGCTGTGTGTGGGTAGGGCTTTACTTTGTTGATGTGAAAAACCACCCTCCACTTAAATGGCTTCATATTGGGCTTGTTTTGCAGAAATCTGTGACTAATGAGCATAAGGTTTCATCTCCAGTTTCTTCTCTCTTTCCAAAATAAACCTAATGTCTCTGTGTGTGTGTGTGTGTGTGTGTGTGTGTGTGTGTGTGTGTGTGTGTGTGTGTGTGTGTGTGTGTGTGTGTGTATTTGTGGTTTGTGTGGGCATGTGTGTGTTACCATTCTGCATCTTTACTTTCTCCAACAAATGGTGACAGAAGTGCCTCATTAGGTTATAAAACAGCTCTTGTGAGCAAAATTTCGGAGGCAAAAATTTGTTCATTTTTGGAGACCGTCTTTGGTGCCGTTTGCCAAGTCCTTAAATAACAACCGGCACCACGTTGTGTGTGATTTGTCAGAGTGGACTAATTTGATAATTGTTACTAGGTTTAATGTTTTGGGGCTATTAGGACTGGAAGTACTTTCAAAGTGTTGACATGGCTCATCTTGCTGTTTAATGACATTTAATGACAGAAATCATTGCCTTTGTTTTGTTAAATGTTGCTCTAAAATGCGCTTTTTAATCACAGTGCCAATATTTTCTTCAGGGCACATTTGTCAGGATTTCTACTGAATAATTTAGCCACTCATTTCAAGTGTTATTTTAAAATATTGCAAGTTTTGTGCCATGTTTGTTAAGACTTGCAGCTCTTTAGCACTTATTGGTGGCTCAGTTCTCTCATGCCTTTGAAATCCAGCAGCAGTAACTAGTTGACTGTCGAGATCTGCACTCTGCAAAGTCTATGGGGGCCTATAATAAACCAAATGCATCCACAAACCTCTGCCAAATGCTATTCTTTCTGTGTTTTCTTGTGAATCTGCCAGCAAATGGCAATTATGATGATAATAGGACAACAGAGGAAAAGGACTTTTTGAAAACGTAACACAAAAGTACAAGAAGGAAAGAATATTCTAGATGTGGTTCTGCTGTTTTTTTAGTAATAAAAATAAAAATATTTGCGAGTACAATAAATGCTTTATTGCAAGTAAAGTTGATATGGAATATAAGATAAATATGTTTGCTCACTGAAATGATTTAGAAAACAACAAGGCACTTTTAAAGAAAAATAAAGTTTAATTTTTTACAATGCTGGATTATTTCCAGTAATATTCCAAGTTGGGGACTTTTGTTTTCTTTCTGACTGCAGAAAAGGTAATATTACTACATTTGTTCATATGAAATGAAGTGACTTTCTGGATTCTAAAAAATGGGACTGAACTTTAAAGTTGCATGAAAATTTTATTTTCCAAACCTCTTTTAAAGTTTTGTTTCACTGAAATGCAGTAGTTTGTGCAGAGAAGAAATCTGTTGCTTCTAACAGGTTTTTAAACTTATTGTTTGTGTGGATGAAAGTCTGTGAGAGCATCTCGCTGTAACATCTGTGATGGTACATATCAGGGATGTATTCGCCCTACAACTCACCGGGAACACCGTATCACTCCGTTTTCACTGTTTCTGACACTTTGCATTGCTCTCTGTTGGGGTTAATGTGACAAGACAGAGACGAGTCAGATTCCTGTGCAACAGTCTGTTGCTGTCTTCCTTGCTTTGCCTCTGGAACATTTTAGCCTCCTCGCAGAACCAGTCTTTCCATGAAACATTAACTCATCACAGCTAAGAAAAGCTGTGATATGAAGGCATTAACATGATTTTTATGATCAAATTTATGACGGATGAACAAAGAGGATAAGTATTTTGTAGCTGAAGCATACTTTTTTTGATTGAATGACTTTCTTACAGCTCACTGTGAAACAAATGATTTGTCCTCCTGAACAATCAGTCTTTCTATAATTACTGCTCAGTGTTTGAAGACTGTTTGTTCCAGGTTTATTTGTTAGCTAACTTGTGTAGGCTCTAATAAATTCAGCTGAACCTTTTGCTTAAGAGGAAAACAAGAACAAATTACCTGCTCTTTTTTTCTCATGAATAAGAAATAACCACTATTAGAAATAAATTTAGCTTTTCCAACTGAACTCGTGCTCTTTTAGAATTGGATTTCTCCTCCTTTGTCTTTTCTTTTGTTGATACCTACATGCTGTGATTTCTTCCTTTTAGATTTCTTTTTCAACTTAATATAGGTATCGTAATTGTGTTGTCTGTCTTTGAGCTCAAGCAAAAGAAATTGCTTTTGACTTGCAAATATTTCCGACATAACTGGGATAAATGGCTTTTGGGAAATGTCCCTGCATGGCATTCAGTGTCCTCCTCGTTCTCCTCTCTAAAGGTTAATAGTATCTGGTCTTCATGAGCGAGTCAGTGGACGTAACTGTGGCGTTCAGTGACAGACACAGGTTGGTTACAGCCTCCCGTTTTTCTCTGAAGAGGGAGGGTAGGATAGTGTCAGATTTTATTCTGGTGGGGAGTGACACACGCAGAAAAAGGAAGCCTTAAACGGATATTGAAGAAAGTGACTTTGCAGCAAATTCAAATGATTAATGTGGCTGTGTGTGCCTCCGTAACAGGATACTTTTACTAAACATGTCCTTTCTTTGTCCCCCCGCCTCACAGGTACGGAGACATGGTTCCGAAGACGATTGCAGGGAAGATCTTTGGTTCCATCTGCTCTCTGAGTGGGGTGCTGGTAATTGCCCTCCCCGTCCCAGTCATCGTGTCCAACTTTAGTCGCATCTATCACCAGAACCAGAGAGCAGACAAGCGGCGGGCACAGAAGATGCAGGTGGGCACAGTTTAATTTCCCTTCAAATGGGCCTCAGAGGGTTTGACCTAAAGATGTCCAGCAGCAGGCGACTCCACATGGTTCAGGCTTTCCATGTGTTTAATATGTGTATGATAGAATTTTATATTTACTTTAAAAAGAAACCCATGGCACCTATCCTATCCAAGGAATATCGCCACTTTGAAGCACACTGCCTCCCTTGATCTGCACACTAAAGCCTTGACCTTCTTGCACTTCATAAGTCACTTTTTAAGGGGTACTTATCTCTAAAATCTTTAAATCTTTTTAAAAACCTAAATTAGTAAATCCTAAACCACTTTCTATAAGGAAAACATTAAACCAAACCAAAAGGAAGCTTTTAAGCCTTTATAGAAACATTTACCATGATACTTAAGTGAGAGACATCTGCACCCGTCTTTCATCACAGTTTCCCATGACTGTCAGAGATGACAAAAAGTCTAATGTGATGGGTTTTTTTACTATTCACAGAAAGGCCTATTATCATTAGCTTTATCAGAGGTTCCCTCTCTTCATAGCAGATTATTTTCCCTAAATGCTGCTGTTCTCAGGATTGATTTGAAGCAATCTGCAACCAGTTACAGTATCTAATCAGACCAGATTACACACTATTTGTAATTCCTAAAATAAGGTCTGGGTCTATCCCACAGCATCTTCATTCCACATTCATACCATCTCGGATGACTTTTTTCAACAAAAAGTGGCAACTTTGTTTTTTTTGTCTTTTTTTCTTTTAGACTGAATCCAAACATTTTACAGTAAAATCTAATTTGAATCACTCCTGTCCATCCTCTCAGTCACGTAGGGTTGGGCCGTACATTGATTGCCTTGGATTACACACCTTATGGCAAAACCCGTGGGAGATGGTAATGCTTGCAATTATTCATAAAAAGATTATCTACATTTGAAATTCTATTAACACCTAATAGAAAAGATAAACATGAGCCAAAGAGACTTTCCACCACCTGTGAAGTTGATTTGATTTCATCTATAACCCATGCCCTTTTTAAGGGATTTATTAACATTAATGAAGCCAACAGCTACACCTTTTAAAACCATGAAAATGGTCACAAAATCACAACGGACTGGAACATGTGAACAAAAATCCAACAGTTTCTGGGTTGCTTGAACACAAATCTGATTAAAACCACACAAACCTTGCCCTCAAAAGACAGACTTACTTTTTGTGTATTTAGGTCATCAGTATTAATGTTAAAGACAAAAACAATAAGATCTGGGATTACTTAGAAGCCTTAAAGCTGCAATAAAGAGCTTTTTTCTGTCCTACTTTGTCCATATTTGCCTAATTTTTCTTTTTGTTTTGGAACAACTCCTAATATGTAAAATACTGATCACCCACAACAGCATATTGTTTTAAAATCCACAAGTGTAATGATTTTATTACTTTAGTTTTATCTAAAACTTTAAGCTTAAATTATAAAAAAAACCCTGTTGAGGATGTTGATATGGTTGAAATCCAATGTGCCTAAATGCATTTACACACATTTTTAATGGGGTTAATAAAACTTGATGAAAGAACTGTGTGAGATGTAAGGATCCTGTTCTTTCTTGGGTAACTGCTGCATCCTTTAAACTTTAGAAACTTTTTTTTTGCCATATCTAAATGCCAAAGTGAACAGTAGCATCAGCTGGCTCACATATAAAACTGAACTGGTAATCATAAGTTGAGGGCAGGCCTGACAGTTTTTGTTCTCCTGAGATAGATTGTGTGTTTGCTCAAAGCTGGCAGACATACGCACGCTGACACATATTTTCAGAGTCCATTTCGCTCTCTCATCACTGTCTTTCACACCTCTCCTTGCAAGGCTTTTTTCACTCGCTTGGCCTTTTTCCTTTTTTCTCTTTACACTTCTTCCCTCATCTCTGCTCCTCTGCCTCTGTCCATTGCCACTTCCCCCTCCTTATCTCTATCTCTGTCTCACCTTTCCTGTGATTAATGCCATCCATCTCTGAGCATGTTCTCTGGTTGCAGTTTAAATCTGCTTAAAGTCCTGCAACTGTGCCCCAGTCTTAACTAACCGTAACCTTGTCTGCCGAGCGAGACTCTTTTTGTAACGTGGCCAAGTGTGCAGGGAGGAAAACGAGACAAAGAGGCCTCTGAAGGAGGATTGTAAAGTTGGAGGAAATAAACTGGATGGAAAACAAGTAGAAATGAGATGAGGAGAAATGATTGAGATAAAAGAGGTGAGGAGAGGTGACAAGAAAGGCCAGAGAGAAGGAGTGAGCAGAGGAAGAAGGCAGCAGGAGCGCAGAGTGGGGGTAGAGCTGGAGGCAATGTGTGTCCTGATGTTGTGTTCTTTCCTGAAATAGCTATCACCCAGATGAGGTGCTGGCTGGAAGGAAAGTGGACGTCTGTTTATGTGTGTATGTACATCTGTTGAGTACAAATCCTCATCCACATCTGTGCAAATGTACTTCCTGTTCTTTTAGTCTTGACCTTGCTCTGCCTCGCCTTCGCATGTTTTCTTTTTTTTAGCCACATTGTCCCGAAACACTTCTCGGTACCAGACTCCCACACCTTCTGAGGTATACCCACCAATGTTGTGCTGCAGCTTGACAGCGCCGGTCTCATTAACAGGTACCAAACGACTCTCTTCAGGCTCTTGAGCGTCTCCTTGGCTTGCCTGCAGTGAGGTCAGCGATTTGCTCGAGCACCAGGATATCCAAAAGATTGCTCTTCCCCCTTTCATAACACCATGACTAAATCACCTTATCATTGCCCTCATGATCATTTCATACCTGGATGCTTTGATCCTCAAAAGAGTTATTACGATGGCAAATGAAGGTTTAAGTGCCACGGATGATGATAGATTTGCAAATGTGATATTTTAGAGCATTTAGGAGATTCAATCTGTGCCATCTCTGGCTTTAATTATCCAGGATGATTAAGCGTTGCTTAGTATCTTGGCTTTGATTCCTGAGACAAGTGGAGTGTGTCCTAAATTTCATATTCTGTGTTTTTGGAAGAGGCTGTGGATTTTTTTTTACATTTTACATTCCAAGCTGCTTGTTGAAACAGCTTTTAAACCATGTTGTATTCTCATCAGGGTTAACACCAGTTTGACTGGTAGTTTGTCACTCAACCTTTTGCTCCTGATTCCAACATGAAAATATCACCCAGAATATTTTTCCTGAGCCTAAACTCTTCTGAATTTTCGTATCCCTCTGATTCGTTCATGACACTTTCATAACTGTGTTTGCAGATCTTGTTGCAATGAATGTTTAAATATTTCTTGTCACTGGTTAAACTGTAACAGATTTGCTGATGCTCTGAATAGCAGTCTTGTACGGGAAAATAGGTCAAAATCAATTTAAGTAGGTTCGGTCAGTAAGAAGGGAATACTGTCAAAAGTATCAATGGTATCACCTTGAATTCTCTCATCAAACACTTGCCTTTTTTTTCCCCAGGTCTTTTGTAAACTTTGAAAAACACCAAAAGCAAAGCAAATAATACATTTCAACGATTCAGGGTTGTGTAGGATGGAAGAACCAAAAGGAGCAGAGATAACTGGTTAATGTAGACAGCCTGTAATTCACAAAGATGACAAGTGCAAAAATCAAACAGCGCCTTAGATTGTCTCCACCTTGAGAGCATTTGTAAGTCTTTTGCAGCCTCTATTCAGACCTGATATGGTCAGTATGCTGGTAGAGCTATTTTTAACCAAAAATAGCCTTTAGAAATGGCATGTTGATTCTGTAACGCTATGAAATGTTTGTTCCAGGAATTATTTATTTCAGTAATTTACTTTGTTCTGTAATGTGAAAGAAATAGAAAATAATTATTGTGTATTAAACCTCTAATTAAAGAAAT
The DNA here is from genome assembly GCF_001649575.2 of Kryptolebias marmoratus. Lineage (NCBI taxonomy): Eukaryota > Metazoa > Chordata > Actinopteri > Cyprinodontiformes > Rivulidae > Kryptolebias > Kryptolebias marmoratus. The sequence continues at coordinate 15,447,702 of NC_051437.1, read as the reverse complement.
GAAGGGAAAAAACCCAATGGAAGCCTTTAAAATGCCCTAAAATTACAGAATTTTAGGCAGGCAGTAATTCTTTATACAAGGTATGATTTGAGAGATGTTCAAGTGAATCAAATAATGGAAATCACTCAACTTTGGCTCTTTGAAATGACCACACACACCAAAAAACTAAACCTTCTAACTCACTTTGTTTTTAGTGCTACTAGGAAAGGAGGATTACACGCTGTGGTGACCCCTGAAAAGGGAACGGGCGAAAGAAAAAGAAAGGAAAAAATATGTCATGAAAACAAGAGGTATATTAGACAAATAAACCTTACTTTGTAAGATTCATATGCTAGCACTGTGAGAGGAGCTTTTCAGCTTTCAAGTTTCTGTAGATATTAAATTCAAACAACAGAAGGTTTAACTGTGCCAACATTTTTGTCCTTATGTCATTTTAGTGTGATATTTTTTTGGAGCGTAGGCTGACAGACAAGTGTTTACCACACAAGAAAGGTGGTAACCTCAAGATATGATGGAACAATTATTATTGCTTTCTCTGCTTTTTCACTGCTAATGACAACTGTGATTTTTTTATGCTTCTCTAGAAGTGTGAATTACTCAAGCATGCCATAGTCTTCATTACTTTCCTCTACAGAGCACGTAGTGTTCTTTAATGCTCAATAACCTAAATGACTTATGACCTTCCTTGTCATTAAACCAACCATTTGCAAGTGTCTCTAGTCATTTACTGTAGCATAACGTCATTTGCTCAACATTTATTGCCAACAAGTGGTTATGTTTCGCTAAAAATCCATTCTGCCTTGGGTCATTTCTAAGAATAAGGCTATGTTCAACTGGGAGTAAAATAGGATAGTAATTTTAGATTGCCTTTTCACAATATTGAAATGACAAGTGGCGAACAGATAGGGCAAAAGGGAGGAGGAATTATTGAGGAGAGGATGTGAAATATTAGTCTCCTAGCATTTTCCAGCCTCCTCTCCATCTCGCTCCCATCCCCGTTTTTTTTTCCCCCCTCATCACACGCCTCCTGGCTTCTTTCTCACCCCCTGCTCACATCCATCTTCATTCAGGTCTAATTGTTAGCTGTGTGCTGAGCTCCCCTTACAATTAACCATCCATCTGGGTGGTGGTGAGGAGACAGCTCCCGATCCATCTCCCTGCACAGTGAAAAGCTACATGAGGATGCCACCAGTTGCTACATGAGGCAGTCTTGCCTCTACTCTCATTAAGCCTGCTGTGTGACATTTTTTTTTTTTCTGTACTGAAACAATCACATAATTGTGTGAATGTTGATTCAAATTTCAGACTATAGTGATGCTGTTTCTCTTTATTGACCTCCACCAAGGAGGTTTGTCTGTCTGTGCACAAGATTACTCAAAAAGTGATGAACAGAGTTTGATGAAACTTTCTGGAACCGTTGAGGTTATCACATAAAACAAGTTATTAAAATTTAGTAGTGATTGATCATGATTCAGCTCCTACAATGTTTTTATGACCCTATGGCCTAGGTGGAGGTTTGCGCTCTCAGTTCCTCAACATCAATAATGACATCACATGATGATGATGTCATCACTGATCATAATGATTACAGTTCTGCATCAAGGTCATTCAAGGTCAATGAATGGTAAAATCACCAGGTTTTCCAGTTCACAAGCATCACTTAATGGACTTTGCAAAAAACTTTTTAAAAAAAAACAGTTTTAGAATTTTAATTTAAAAAAATGAGCAAACAAGAACAAAACAAAACTATAGAAATTGCTGACTGATGAAATTTGCTAAAAACACTTAAACTGGGTTGTTAAAGCAAAACAAAGCAAAACACTGGCTAAAAACTAAAAGTAGCAAAAGGCTAGCTGAGAGCTAAATGTTGCAAAAGATTAGCTGAAAGCTCAAAGTAGCAAAACAAATAAAAAAGTTTAAAAAATAAGAATTACAAAAAAAAATAAAACAAAAACCAGTCATAGCACCATCTATCATCTTGAATCAGCATTCACATCATAAATCTATCTCCCCCTTCCTCGCTTTACTCACTTTAAAGCCATCTCACATTTTACTTTCCCTCAACAGGCTAAAACCAAAATCTGGGGATGACCTTTGTCTGAAAGGTTTTTTTGTTTGGTTTTTTTTGGCCTTCTAGAGAATCAATAGAAGTTGTCTGTGTTTTGCAAAAAGATAGACCAAAGAAGGGAGCCAGGGGGAACGTTGTTTTACCGAGGAGGGGGAGTCGATTTTGACGACAGGAAAAAAACAGCATCACAGGTGGCAACAGACAGAGACATACTTTTATCTACGAAAAGGAGCTAATCCGGGTTTAGAACATGCATTTTATCTCTGAGTGGTGTTAGTCTGAGGTTAAGCTGTCTTTACTACAGGCCAGGTGTGTGAGGACATGATTTCCTCACAATCAATTTTGCCATTGTCCAGACTTTCCTGCCTTCCACGCAGATGTCTTCTTAGTTTAACAGTCCATTTTGGCAAGTTTCTCGTTCCTTTTTCCTCTGGTCCTCATCTTGTTTGTCTCCCTGTCTCTTATTTATGTGACGTGTGTGTTATCCTACAGCAACGCACCTCAAAGGAAGTAACTGTGGCAGAAGTGTCAGCCTGTATGAAAGCAGCTCTTAAGATGAGTGGCAGCTGCCAAACAAAATAAACCTTCTCAATAGCTGTTTATGTGTGTGGGTGTGGAGGTGTGCTTCCTCGTCAGATTGTCTCTTCTTTCACTTGTTCGGTTCCAAGGCAGGCTGGAGGCAAAACCCAATCTGGTCTCAAAGCTCGATTGCTCCACTTTTCACTCAGCCAGATCCTATAAAGGCACTGCTGAAACTCACAAGGTGCCATGAATTTTTTAACTTTTACTTCTTTCCAACTTAAAAAAAAAACAGAAACAAACTTCTAACAAAACTTCCTGGCTGTGCTCAGAAGAGTATGGCATCAATTATGTACTGTTTTTTTTTAATCATTTGAGAATATGCCAGGTTAGATCCCTCAGCAGGCAGCAAATTGTGCTAAAGTGAAGCATTTGTGCTGGCTCTCATCCTATAGCTATAAGCTTTAAAGAGTGATGGATCCTAAATCATGGGAGGAGAAAGGAAAACAAAAAGGAATAAAAGCTGATTACATTTGTTTATTGTTGCTGAGTTTAGGGAAATGTTTAGACAAATGTGGCTGGCAATCCTGAGCGTCTCTGTTGGGATTGGTCAGCAGATGTTAGAGTAGTTAAACTGCTTTTTACAACATTGATTGATCTACATTTTAACTCACAATAAAGTCTTTTGTTAACAGCAGCTCTATACATAACATATCCTGTTAATGTGTTGCTGGGATAATTACAGTTTCATTTTCTGGTTTTGTGATGCAAAGTCTTCTCATAAATTCATCTAAAACTCAAGAAAAAACTAAAACAAGATCTGGGTCTGTATTCACAAGGGCTGCTCCTTTTCTCCTATCCTGTTTGTGGAGTTCCACAGTAATTAAAGCATTGTTCTGGTCTGTTACACTTTACTGGTCCATCTACGTTTCCAACCCTCACCTATGGTCATAAGATGTGGATCAGAATCAATACAAACAGCTGAAATGAGCTTCCTCTGTAGGGTGGCCTGGCTCAGCCTTAAAGATGAGGTAAGGAGCTCCATCATCCAGGAAGAGCTCCAAGTAGAGCTAATGTTTCTTCACATCAAAAGGAGTCAGCTGAAGTGGTTCTAATTAAAATGCCTCCTCAACACCTTCCTTTGATTTTCCAGGACCTTCCCAATGCAAGGAGACTGCAGGGCAGACACAGAACTTGCTCTCTGGCCTGGGAACATCTTGGGAGCCCCCAAGAGGAGCTGTAGACTGTGGCTGGGGAAAAGGATGTCTGCGTTTCCCTCTTAAGCCTATTATCTCTGTGTCCTGACTACAGATAAGTGGCAAAAATGGATTGGTCAGGAAGGTTGTTCAGGTCTACCATAAGGTTGACTTTATTGGGGGTTTTATGGAAGTTAAAAATGAATATGGGACTTGCTCAGCATGCTAAAAGCATGTTGAGTTGTAAAGTCCTCAGAATCCATCAGATTCCACTACTTTCCGAAATGAGAAAATGTGCATAATATCAAACTTAGAATGTGAAAAATTAGGCTAAGGGTTATCTCAATATTGAGGGGTGGTAAAAACATTTGGCCTGCACACAGTCATAAAATGGTGGACTTTTTTTATAACTGTGTGTAAATGTACCTGGCTCTGTTTAGAGGCTAGTGCTGTCATTACTCTTCAACAACATCCACTCTGTCATTGGTTTAAAAAGTGAAACACAAGGTTGTTTACTTGGAGCCCAGCTGGTGCACAGCCCACCAGCTGGGGTCTAATCAAATACAAAAGCTGACGTGGCCCTCCAGGCAAAAAGGAAGAAGAAAATAAGATTTCTTTTTCTTTTTTTTTTTTTTTTTTTTACCTTAAAATATTTTTCTCTTTTTTTACAGTTTCTAAAAAAACAATTAAAGACATGTCGACAACTTAAATTTGACCTCAAAAGGGATATGTGGTTTTAGCTGTGACTGTACTTCATCCTTTCGAGGAGAAATTTTCCATCAAAAAGTAGCTTTCTGTAAAACCTCTTCCTGTGACAGAAAACCAGCTCTAGCTCTTTGGGGTTTTTTTTGTTTGGTTGGTTGTTTTTCACAATTTTTAAATGGAACTGAGCACATATGTTGTTTTCATATTTTATTTTTCATGAAGGGATTCTTGCTTCTTGATCTCCATTTTAAAGGAGACAGCTCCTAAATTTGCTTTTAGAAAGTAGTGCCTCAGTAAGTTTGTGTTGATGAGACTGATAAGACCCATATAATGAATGACACAGCCTCTTAAGGAATGATGCATTTAAGCATACAAGAACTGTACATTTTGAAATCTACCAAAAAAAGCACACTTTTGAGTTGCTCTTAGTCATCCAGTCATTGATAGCTGTGGTGTTGTTTAATGCTAAACATTAGCTCTCACATTTTCCTCTGATTATGTCAAATTAAATTTGGAAATTTGAAAAGATGTCTCAGATTCTTTGGCAGTTTGAGCCTCTGAGTATTTTTTTGTCTCTGAATGGGGGGATATTTGGCATCTGCGGGATTGTTTGTTCTTCTGTCTGCAGCAAACACAAGATAAAGACATTTGGGCCATTTTAATCTTCCACTTGACAATCTCTAAATGTGTGGGTGTTAATGAAACTCTTTGTGCTAATGGTGATGCTCTAGCAGCAATTCTGGCTCAGTCTGTTGTGTCGTGGTCACGCCTGTCCTCAGACATAAGTACCAGACCTAGCAGAGACGGTTCCAGTCTAGCATCTGCAATGTTACCTGTTACTGTGCTGCATGGCAACTATCGCCACCATCATTGTGTGCTGTTTGCACGCTGACCCCAGTGAGACAATCCTATTGGCTGAGCATAAAAGAAGGTTATATCAAAGTCCCGTGGGAATGCTGTGCCAGCACTAATGTTCGTAAAGTGTCACGGCATAAAGAGAGGGATAGAAACTTGTCAAGGAGAGTAAGAGGGGAGGCAAGATAATGACGGTCGAGAACAGGAGACGATGAACATTTTCAAGGATGTTGTTGTAGGTGTTTGCAGGCGTCTTCACATGCGCTTCTGTTTATCTGCCTTTCCTCACTTTAGATTACTAAATCACAGCAGGAGCTATCTGCAGGTCAGCAAACGTTACCACTATGTTTTAAATGAATTGTAACTGTGGGTGTAGGCTTGAATTACCATTAATTATCATATTCTTTTGCAGCAGGTGTTTCTGCTGGTACTTTACAGTATATGGTTTGAATGCGTGTGTGTGTGTAAATTCAACTTAACAAGGCGTGCATGCATAAGCACATCACAATAAGCAAACATACATTCACACCATCAATTATTCTGTCAGTATTGCATAAGTGGCAGCACGGCAGAGCAGTGGTTAGTGTCACCCCACAGCAAGGAGGTTGCAGGATCGCCTCCCAGCCTTTCTGTATGGAGTTTGCATGTTCTCCCCATGCATGCGTTGATTTTCTCTGAATACTCTGGTTTCCTCTCTCACTGAAAAACAAAACAAAACATGCATGTTAGGTTAATTGGTAATTCTAAATTGTCCCCAGGTGTTAGTGAGAGTGAGAATGGTGGTTTGTCTTATTTGCCTCTGTGTCCCTGTGATGGACTTGTGACCTGTCCTGTGACCCAAAAAAGAAAAAGTGGGTAAAAGAAAACAGATGGAAGGTGCTACATAAGCTCCTGTATAAATAGACTCTGTGTCTCACACAGCTCGCATCATATTTCTGCAATTTTTCATCAATGAATCTATCAGTTTTGGGTTTTTTTTATTCATAAAAAAACACACTTCTAAGTTTGACACCCAACCTTTGACTTTGATGGGAAAATGGGCTTTTACAATTTGAGTGACTCCAATTACCTTTTACCATTAAAGTGTCTATCCATGTAATTGAGAAGTTTACTGAGGCCAGCCTTTTTTAAACAAGCTTGTTTAAACACACTAACGTGAAGTCAGGGATGTTTTCAAACACTTTTGTGGACACATGATGGGAAAAATCTACTACAGTCTTCCACCTCCATTTATGTAGCACCTTCTAGTCTTGTTAACCACTTAAACCACTTTGACACAACAAGCCACTTTCACACACACACACTGATCAGGGGATTGGAGGCAACATGGGCATCAGAGTCTTGCATAAGGACACTTACATGGTGGAGGAAGGCTGGATTTGAACCATCAATACAGATGCATCCTTAATAGGGGTGGAACCAATGAGTGCAGACACAAATCCTTCACAATAGCTCTTGCAATGGACTTTGTAATTTGCTTCAAATTCTGTGAGTGAGGTGGAAACTTCGAAGTTGCTTGCTCGATGGTCCTCTGTGCCTAGCAGTGGCAGCTAGTAGCTAGAAATAGACATATTAGTCAGACAATTTTAATCGGCCAGTATTGGCTACTTTTAACCCTCCTGAAGCCCTCGTAACTGAAGAGAGGAAGAGAAGCACCTGATGCTTCAGGTCCATTTGACCCGAAGGCCACGGGAGGGTTAAAAATCGGCAATCAGCCATGCCTGTACATACCTAAATAACTAACAAGTAAGAAAATGAAGATGCAACAGCAGCTGCTAAAGACAGCAACCATTAGCTACCACTGGCTGTTTTTTACTTTTTCCTCCTCTAGGTGGAAACGTGCACACAGCTTTAATATAGTGTGGCTCTTGTCAACATTACTTTCCGCTTAAGCTTCATTGAAGTCGAAATACTTCTCAACACTGCCTTTCAATGCAGAAGGAAGTGTTTGTATGTCTTGTTTAGCCATAAACACACTCTCTTCTTGAAAGAACACAGAGAGACTTTAAAGTATTCTTTCTCCTTTTTGTTAATCTCTGTTGCTGACTGCTTTACACAAGAATTCGGATTGCTTGAGAGAAAGAAACAATACACTGCCCACTACAAACTAAAGCTGCATTTAGGTTGACATAGAGAGGCTGAGAGGAGGCAACAAATGCTTACATTTTTTATTTTCAAAACAGAAAACTGCTCACCGGCTCAAGCCATTGGAATTCTAATGTTTCCATTGATGTTATTCGCAGCATGACGCGTAGCAGCTTGATTTACACAGGATTTACCTGCTTCACTAAAAGCTGCCACTCGTACTGATTTCCAACCCAAAGACTGTGTTCTCGTACAGTAGCCATAAATAATTCACAAGTATATCTGGAGATCAGAGTGAATTTATCACAGGGGATCAGAGTGAATGCTTTAGTAGTGCATGTTTGAAGTGATCAATAGGATCACAACTGGAGCATCAGGCACGCTGAAGCTCAAATCAGAGCGATTTCGGAGATGATACCCAATCATCCCGATTCAGGATGGGGTTGAGACCCTAGGTAACGTGATTTTTTTCTGCTCTTATTTCCTTTGCAGAAAGCCCGCTTGGCCAGGATACGACTATCCAAGACGGGGAGCTCGAATGCCTTCCTCCACAGCAAGCGCAACGGTCTGTTCAACGAAGCTCTTGAGCTCACGGTGAGACTCGCCTTAGTGATTTATTATGTTGCCGAAAACCCGGCCACACGGGGCTTACTTAAATGTATTCATATTTTAACTAATGACACCTAAAGCCTGACCTGTGATCTAACTGGATTCCTAGATGCAGGCCTCACTCGTCTGTTCATTAATTATCCCAGCATCCCATCAGAGCAACTAACTGTGCTCTCATTTGGTAAGCGGCACATTTAATGTGAGCATCTCTGAGCCCAGCTGCCCAGCTGAGGAACACGCTTCAGGCGATGCAGCAAGAAATGTAAACACAACACAAGGATGTTCCTTGCCTCACCAAAAATCTTGCCGTTTCCAAGCACTATAGTGGCCCCCGGGGCGTACACAGCACAAAAACAAGTGTTTGTTCCTCCTTTTCGCTCACTCTTCAGTTGTCTTCATTGCAGTATCTCTCTTGTGCAGCAGGGGTGAGGACATGATCAGAATGACCTCAGTAGGACTCAAGCTGTGACTGAATAATGCAACAAATTTATAGCAACGCCTGAGGAGACCGTTAACTTAGAAGAAATGCAGTGGAGTTTGGATGCACACAATATGTTAATGATTTTATTATTTGTAAGCAAGAGTTCATGGTTACAGCTTTACAGTAATACTAATAAATAAAGTTGCTTTATTTCAGGTGTTATTGAAGCCTACAAGCATATATTAGATTATTTAGTGACTCTAAATTGACCCTAAGTGTGACTGTGTGTATGTGGGGGGAGGGGGAGGGGGGTAGTGAAGGTTGTTGGTCTCTGTCGTGGACCGAGTTGAAAACAGGAGGAGTCAAAGTAATTATTAGAAAAACAGGGCTTTTATTTTAACTTAAAAAAATTATTTTTCCCAAACTAAATACTGAGCTAATAAAAAGGTCAAAGAAACAACAACTGAACTCAGCTGACACAAATGTGAACAAACTAACTGTACCAACAAACAGAACTGACTCTCCCAAATGACACACAAGGGTACATATACTGGCTGATCAGACCATTACAAACAATAGGGATACCTAAACACAATACAATCACTAACTACAAACAAACAACACACTACAGTTAAGTTTGTTAATAAACTAAACACCAAAGAAGGAAATCAAAAATATTACACTTTAAATTCAAATATTAAATTAAATTCAAAAACTTATTTAAACAAAGCAAATTCAAGTTTCCCCTCCCCAGCAGGAATTAGTGGTGCAGTCCAATTATCCCCTGTGCTTTTAGGTGTGCTACGCCCTGGCCACCATCTTTTGTCGGGTAACTCCCAGGAACCACGTCAGGTGAGAAAAAATAAGTACAAACCAAAGATAAGCATGAGTTGATAAAAATACAAGTAACTAAATGTGCACGCTTACAAATAGAACTAATGTATTTAAATCAACATTTTCTTACAAATTAAAGTTTCAATGTGTTTAATGAATAAATTAGGGTGCACGACTTTAGTGGAGTATGGCCATGGGTTTGGCCATCAGAGTCTCATTTGTCTTTATGTGTGGTCCTGTGACCCTGTGGTGGACTCATGACCTGTTCAGAGTGAACCCTGCCTCTTGACCCATGACTGATTTTAAGGAACATAAAAGTTTTAAACAAAGATTGTTATTTTTATTACTTTTTAAATACTTAGAAACAATACTCTATGTAGGTTATCAACTGGTAGTCTCAAAAAATTTTTATGACCCTTTATCTCCTGACATTTATGGAGTTTTAAAGACTAAATTCACTGTCTTATAAATGATACTGTAGTTAGAGACTATTATTAGCTGTTGTGGGGATGGCATCGTTTTACTACCAAACCAATCACAGGAGCAAAAACAAGTGCTGCTGGGACAGAAGTCCAGACTTTATAGATCAATATTTTAAAATTTCCCATCATTAAACCCACTGACAGGAAAAAGTCTACGTGAAACATCATGTTACAGTTTGATGTTCTGCTGGAAAATCCTGGGCTCTTGATATCATGTGGATGTTAATTCATCACCTACTGCGCAGCTAAAAATTGTGGCACCTCCAGTTGGTACATTTTCACCGCTACCACCATCAAACCACAAAACTGCTAAAGTGAAGGCTAAAGATCTGTAGCTGGCCCACCTTTCAGCTCCAAGGATCTGCAGCTAATGTCTCTGTGCCAAGACTTCCCTCTGAAGTTACGTCTTCAAGCTCCGGCTCTGTAGTCTGGGCAGCATGAGGGCGGCCCGCACAATATTAGACAGATGGCTTTAATGTTGTCAGTGTGTGAAAGTTTAATAAATGTTAATTGCTGTCAAATGTTTAATTGTAAGGAGGGTTTTTACTAACAGTATGCTCAGCGCCACGCAGCGCGACACATTGTGTTTTGTCACCCGGCAGATCAAGCTGTTTCCACTCGGCAGTATGGTGGCCACCTGGGTAGCGAGCCACAGCCGCCTCCAGATAGACTGCTGATATGGGCCTGTAGTCACATGTATGGAGAGGGACATAAATAGCTCAGCCTTAAACACCTGTGTTGTACTGCTGTTTTAGCTACAGATAAGCAACCAGAACACAGGTGAGCAGAGAAAAACTGAGTCATCATTGCCAGAATGTACCGCCTCAGCAAAGAAGCCGCTGCTTTCAACACCAGCCGCGTGCTTTAGTAAAAAGAAAACTGCTACTACAATTCTTCCAAACATGGCATTTTGCTTGCCTCTCAGCGCTGCTGTCGAGTATACAGGATGAGAGTAGTATTTTTAGGCTTTTTCTTTTCTATAAACAACTCAAAGGTTCTTCTGAGGAAGAATGATGCAATCTGTTGAAAGTTTTTACTGAAACCAACTTACTGCTGTAATTCTGACAAGAACACTAATATTGACCTGCAGCAGACTGACGATATGGAAGGCATTCATTTCAAATCGCTTTCAAAGCTTGTGTTTCTAATGATATTGTTTTATTTTTTACACAGAAGAAATGCTTCCACCAACTTTTGGTTTGTCCTCGTGATAAAACTGTATAGACAGTTTTGACTAATCAGACATGTCTGCTATGAATACAATCAAATACTTTTCTGGATACTTTTTCCTCACCTCCTCCTCATCATCATCATCAGTTTCTCTGACTCACTTCAGCACTGCCCAGAAATTATTCCAAACCACCGCAGATTTAGAAGTAGCACCCACCGGTTTAGGCAACGTTACACACAAAAAATGCACACAGAAACGTCAGTGCAAGGTGTAAAGGATACGGAATATGGTAAACAAGTCATTAGCAAGTTGCCTTAAGCGAGTTTTTGCAACAGCAAACAAGCAGGCAAAATGTCACAATGGAAATTTTTTTTATATGAACTGTATACTGAATATCTATTCGATGCAAGCTATGCTAGAAGTCTGCCTCCCCAGAGAGATCAGTGCACCAGCTCCACTGATGTTAGGAGAAATGCTTCTCCGGGTTGGAATAGTAAATATTTCCCCATGTCTGCCTGGCATGACTGCAGCCTCTGACGGCTGTCTGTTCTCAGCCCTGAACACGAGTAAAACTCCACCTGTCTGCTCTCCTTTTGTCTCCCTCTCCAACTCAAGCAACTTCCATACAAGATGAACCTTTCCAACCAGGTACTGAAACAGCTGTTGGCAGCACGCCTCCCACATCACATGAGTGCCTTCCTGAGTGAGAGTGCAGGGTAACATTCGTTTTGTGTGTTCGTTTCAGGGTAACACTGAGGAGGAGAAATGCTTAAGCAAATCTACGTCTCTAATAGAGAGCCAGCATCACCACCTGCTGCACTGTCTGGAGAAAACCACTGTGAGTGCACACAGGTTTAAACTTCATCTTCAAGTACCCTTTGGGATCTGCTTTTTCCTTAGTCTTTCATAAACCCCACTAAATTTGAACTGTGTGGATGTGAAGATTGCTTTGAAATATCACTATAGGTCTTTTTGTTCAGAGTGTTTTTTTGTATTTTATTTAGTCTTTTTTTGCTCTCCACCAACTCTTCATACATCTTTGTATATTTATCACAATAACTGACCCCTTTTATAGCAATGTATTACTTCTACAGAAGTATCGATTACGACTGCTTTCATGAAGCCTGACTTTGGAGTCATTGTTGTATTTTATTTATTTATACAACCTAGAACAGAAAATGCACACATATTGAAAGGAGTTACGAATCTTGGAACTAAGGCTGTAAAATTATAGGATATAAAAAGCTCTACACATTGTCTTTAAATCTAAAAGATTTAAGTATTATATTAAATCTTGTGTTATCTGTTGGCACTCAGAGTATGTGATGGGGATGACTCTCAGCTACTGCCAATCCACATTTTAGCTCAAAATCTGTAAACCTGACTAGGTTATGGCACAGTAAGAGTCTCAAATGTCTACTCTGAGTGTTACTCTCAAAATACTCTTTAACATCTTAAAAAATAGCCAATAATTATTACTGTTCTCCAGTAAAACTAATACTGCAGCCTACGCCATTGGGATTTTTTTTTTTTTTTTTGTTATTTAGAGGTTGTGTTTAGCTCCAGACTCTTTAAACTCAAAACTCAAGAACAACAACAACAAAAAATCTTAATGGCCCCAAAACCCGGCTGTAGTTTGTGAAAGAAGAATAAATAAAACGATGATCATAATTAGCAGAAAGATGGCCTTTAAAATAGTGGCGCCCCACACTTTCTAATGATAAACATTTTTTTGCTCTTGAGTATATTTTGCTGACAATCCCCGCTCTGTGTCCTTTCCCTTGTTTTTTAGAACCATGAGTTTGTAGACGAACAGTATTATCAGCAGAGCTATTTGGAGGCGGGGCTGCAGAATTACCCGTCCCAAAGCCCCTCCCTTTCCAGCCAGGATGGCGTGACGGGGACGTGCTGCACCCGTCGAAGCAAGAAGCGGCACACACCTTTACCTAACGCCAGCGCTCCAGCACACATGCAGCCTTTGACACACACGCACACACACCAACAAGGTCTGCAGGAGCTCAGCACCATCCACATCCAGCCCCTCAGCACCAGGTAACATCAGAGTACCTCACAGATACGCTTCCTCTGGACTCTAAAAAGGGTGGTCAGAAATGTTTTTTCTTGTCTGGTGTTTTCACTGTTTGTTTTTGATGTGTTCTGTTTGTGGCACAACTTCATGTGTAATTTTTAAACGTAATCACTGCGTTTTAATGGATAGGAAATTAACAGCTCCCTACCATGCCATACCATTAACCTAATTACCCACTATGTAACTAATGGCAAATGACAGGTGGTAAATTTACTCTCAAAAAGCTCTCATTATAAATTGCAATATGTCATTTTGAGAAGAGTTGTTTAGAGCTGAACCAGACTTTAATTCATGTAGTTTTATTTTGTGTTCTTGGCTGCTTGGGCCATTTAAACTGCGGCATAAACCAAACTGTTTCAAAGTTTGCAAGCTGTTTATAATTTCATACGTTTCTTTAAATACATCTAAAACGCCATCATATTTCAGATAAATGTAGAGACGAATGTGGTTATTTAACATGGCATATAGTTTTGTACAAATATAATACTTTGTAGTTCATTAAATAATCAGATATTTCAAATTTGAGAAAAACAAGTTGGGTTTGGTCTTAGTTTTATTTTTTACAAAAACAAGATAAGATAGAAAAAAGCCAAAGATAAGATAAATTTCTCAGAGGACACCAGGAAAAGAGGCTGGTGATGTTGAAGAGGTAGAAGAGGTTACAAATTGTGTATAAAAGTCACTCAGAATGAGTTCAACCCAATCAAGGGAATTTAAGACCATCGTTACCTTTTACGAGAAATACCCAATGATTGCACCAAGAACAAACTGTGTGGTGGTCTGTGAGGTCAAAAGGGAGAAGAGTTATTTCAAGCAAATAAAGAGCGTCTTGCGTTGTTTTATTAATGAGTTTGCCACTAAAAGAACACTGAATATAAACAGTGACTTATGGACGGGCAGAAAGGACATTTTCTATGGCAGGGGTGGGCTTCATGTGACATGAAGTGCAGCAGAACCGAATAAAGAAGTAAAATATCATCCATATGAATAACAATTAAAGTTATTATTCTGATAAACTTCGGATTTAAATCTGCTAAAAATGTTTTGGACAGACTTGAGGCAAAGAGCGGAAGCTAGTTAGTCAAACCAAATGTTTTATTTATTTTTTTTTTGTCATCTATTTTCTTCTTTCTTTATTTATTTTGGTCTACTTTAAGAACAGCCTTATAATGTTTGTGTAGTAGTACAAAAAAAAAACAATGAGCTAACATAAACCAATCACAAACATTGAAAAAAATCACCTAGCAATGTCAATTGTTCAAAATTGTTTTAATTAACTAGTATAAAACATAAATAAAATGACAAAGTCTTAAAAAATATTTATTAGTAAATTTTCCACAAATTTCACACTTTCAGTTCAGTTTCTGATTTCTCTAATTGGCACTATTCCTTTAACTTTCAGGTCCTGTTCTAAATGGTTCAGACTAATTTGTGAGCAGATCTGCAAAGATGGCTGTTCAAGTGAATAACAATCATTGCTGAAATCAGCTCAAATAAAGCTTTTAACTTTCCCTCAATCACAGCTGGTTTGAGACAAAAGCCATTTCCCCTGAGGCTTTGCTCCTCTCTTAGCAAAAAAAAAATAAAAAATTTCTCTGGGATTATCCTAATCCGCGATTTGCTATCATTTCTCCTGCAGCCGCTCCAGCCTAAACATGCGCATAGATGAGCCAGCTCCTCTGAACTGCCAGAGCAGCCAGATCACGACAGCAATCATCAGCATTCCCACGCCGCCAGTGACAACTCCGGAGGGCGACGCCCATCTGCCCGCCGGCCCCACCCACCAAAACGTTGTGAAGGTGTCCGCACTGTGAGGACTAAGACTGCAGGCAGGCATGTCACACAAAAAGACAGATAAAGACTCACTGAGACCGAACAAGGGACAGAGGAGGACTGAGAATGCTGGAGGAGGAGGTGGGGGGCCCTTTCAGAGACCTTGTCTGGCCCTGGTGGAGCCTGCCCTCTGCTGGTCACACGCTGTATTGGCATGGACTCCCTGTGCACATAAAAGATGGCTTTTAGATACAGGATCTTTATGTTAGTGGTCGGCAAACGTGTGTGTTTGTATTTGAGTGTGTGAGTGAACATGCATGGAGGATGAATAAGGAGCCATTTAGGATGAGGAGTTGCTTAAGCGTGTGCCTCCAAGAGTCTGAGGTAAGTTCCTAGAATAAGTCGTGTTACTGTGCACAAAGCACCTTTTTATCATTTATGGCTGAGTTTTGCTCCTATTTTAGCAGGAAACATGAGGAAAACAAAGAAAAACTCAATGGGAAAGACAAAAATGCAATCAAATTTGTTCCTTTTTATTTAAGACTTGTGACACTCCAGTCCACTTACCTCCTGATAGATAAATATGCCACCAATTCTTTTTAGGTCCAATATTATAATTGAGTATAAAATCTGAGGAAACATGAACTGAGGTAGGTGTCTGTGATGGCATTACCAATAAGTTTCATATTTGTGAATGAATATTTGTGAGTTTTAGATAGAGAAAGTGTTACGTTTTTGAAAGGAGGTGTGTGTGTGTATGTGTGTGTGTGTGTGTGTGTGTGTGTGTGTGTGTGTGCTGTCCTCTCAGTTGAACTTGTGTTTCAGATCTTCTGGAAGTCTCTTTGGCTCAGTATGTGATATATACGACTAGCTGTCTACTCCGAAAGGGTTCATTGCACTTATTTCTGTCCAAAATTCTCAGCTACAAGACTTCTACACAATTTGTGCCTATTTTGCCAGACTTTTAAAAAATTATTAGTTTTTCTTTTTAATAATCATTTGGATTTCTTCTTTAGTTTTCTTTTGTCCCTTACAGCCCAGTGGGAGTTAAATAACTTCTTTTACACAGAAAGGAAAAAAAAAGAAAGTTAATTTTGAATTTCTAACCTCCACAATCAAAAGCACAAGACCTTAGCTGAGAATTTCTGACACAAATCAGCCCTGAGCTTGCGAACTTTGTGAATATTGTTAATAGAATATTTTGTAATATTTGACCATCGTTTGGCAGAACCAGTGAAGCCGTCCTCTTGTTCTCACGCCCTTCCTCACTCTCCTCTTTCTCGTCGTCGTCCTGTTGTATCCCTGAGTTCTGTGTGAACAAAGGTATGCTTTCTGCAGTCTTTATA